>NC_133478.1:17140217-17214212 GCF_025370935.1 Choristoneura fumiferana
AGGCCCGGTTCCAGGAGGACGACGACCCGGCTCCAATCTACGTCGCAGGAGTTTTCAGATCGCTAACGATCGACGGATTGCATTGCGGCTCTCCACTGTTGTCGACAAAGATGACTCGTAGTTCTACAAAGATCTTAGCTAGCGTGAATGACAATTGCAGGAAGGTATTTTATTTTATTTTAATAATTGTTAATAATTATAATTACTAAAAAATATAAATTCAATTATTAGGTACAAATAAAATACTTTTACCTATATAATTAAACTAGCTGTTGCCCGCGGCTTCGCTCGCGTTAAATATGGGTAACACAGATCATTTACTTTCTATGATCTTTATTTCGTATTTTAATTGATTTTTCGGAGGATTATATTTGCAAATTTTAGAATTTAATGTCAACCTAGATGATCATAATTCATTAAACTTTGAACCCCTGTTTCACATCTTTAGGTCAGGGGTTGTAATTCTAGAAAACCCACTGCTTCTTTTGCCCGCGACTTCGTACCTACGCGGCATAGGATTGTTCCGCAGGATAGGAATAAGTGAATTCAAGAGAAAATCTCTGTCCGCGATTGAATTGAAACAGGCTTCTATTATTTCGGGTATCGATTTTTAAAAAGCTTTTACTGATAGTTTTTTTTTAAATCGCTCAGTTTTTCCAAAGATTCCCAAACAACCAAGAAGCAGACAAATTTAAATATTTCCTTTTCCCATGGGCATTTCGAAAAATCCTTACTTAGTGCACTCCTATGATACTTTATCTACATTTGTGCCAAATTTAGGTCTGTCAGCCTGTCCTGTCACAGTATACTGTTTTACAGGTATGGATAAATTTTGTTCCGTAATGAATTGATTGGTTTGGCGTAGGTACTTAATGTGTCCTCCTAACGTTAAGGAGTTATACCTTCCATCATCAGCTCACCTGAATAACCAGAAAGAATACAACTAAAGGTCTACCTATACGTGCATATGATGTTTAAAGAAACTTCCTCTAACTCCTAACCCTTAAGGAGTTTAACCTTCCATCATCAGCTCATCAACATGAGATGATGTCTGTCAGACGCAAATACTTAAATAACTCGAGATAATTATATAAAAAACGTTATGCGTGCCTACAAAATTTGAGGGTTGCCCTCGATTTCCCTGAGATTCCGTCATCAGATTCTGATTTGGTGACAATGGGACTACCTCAGGAGTAGATATTATTTAGAATAAAAATTATTTAAAAATCGGTCCACAATTGAGCGAGAAATCGGTGAACTAACATAAATAATATATATAGCGGAATGCATAACCTCATCATTTTTTTTGAAGTCGGTTAAAGAGCTTTTTGCAGCGTACGTGCAGTATAAAATTTTGAATTTTGAAATTTTAGCTTTCTACAACCAGTAAAACGCAAAATCCTGTTTTTTCCGTTCCCATTAAAAAAACGGGAAATACTCTGTTAATGCTCCCCTACACTCCCAAGGAACACACTTGCCAAGTTTCAGCTATCTACGACCAGTAAAAAAAAAAATCCAGTTTTTTCCTGTTCTGTGTGAATTTTGGACAGTCCTCTCTCAGTGCTCCTCTACGTTGCCGAATTTCAGCTTTCTACCAGTAAAACGAAAAGTCCCATTTTTTCCCTTTCCGTGAGAATTTCGGCAAATTATCTCTTAATCGTTCCACAATAATACTAATGCTGTTTAATGTAAAATTGCAATAATACTAACGATAAATCCTGTTTTTTCCCGTTAACGTCAGAATTTCGGGAAATCCTTTTGTAGTGCTCCCCTACACTCCTCCCAAGGAACCTAAATGCCAAATTTGAGTTTTCTGCGATCAGTAAAACGAAATATCCCGTATTTTCCCTTCCCGTTGGAATTTTGGAAAGTCCTCTCTTAACGCTCTTCTACAATCCCAAGCAACCTACATGCCGAATTTCAGCTTTCTAGGACCATTAAAATGAAAGATCCTGTTTTTTCCTTTCCCGTGGGAATTTCGGGAAATTATTTCTTAATGGTTTTCTTCACTTCTCAAGCAACTTACATGCCAAATTGCAGCCTTCTGCGACCAGTAAAACGAAAAATCCATTTTTCCCGTTCCCGCAGAACTTCGGGAAAACCTTTTGTAGTGTTCCCCTACACTCCTCAAGGAACCTAAGTATATGCAAAATATCAGTTTTCTAGGACCAGTAAAATGAAAAATCGATCCTGTTAAACTGAATATAAATCCCGTTTTTTCCTTATCCCGTGGGAATTTCCCAATTCCTTAAAACTTTTTTACTATTATAATCACCTACTTCTATGCAAATTTGAAGAGTCTAGTTATTATAGTTCATAGAATTCAGTTAAACTGAATATATAAATCCCGTTTTTTCCTTATCGTTTGGGAATTTCCAAAAATCCTTCCTTAGTGGATGCCTACATTGTATAAGGTATCTATGTGCAAAATTTCAAGTCTCTAAGTCCAGTGGTTTGGGCTGTGCGTTGAAATATCAACGATTGCTTTTCGATTGACTTTGTCACCACATAACCCCCTTTCAGGGGTTGAATTCTCAAAAACCTGAAACATGTGTTTACTTATTTGTTGTTAAGAATACTCCTGTGAAGTTTCGAATAAAATAGTCTAACTAATCTCGTTTCCCCATACTAACTTTGGACCCCCATTTCACCCCCTTAGAGGGTGAATTTTGATAATCCTTTCTTAGTGCACCCCTAGACCTTAAAAGGAACCTACGTGCTAAATTTGGAATCCCTAGAACCAGCGGTTTTTGGCTGTGCGTTGATACATCAGTCAATCACTTTTGCCTTTTATATATATAGATATCTATCTTTAGTAGATCAGTATATTATCATTAGTAGAGCTTTAATCTTCCAATACGTACTAAAGACCACCAATAAAAGATACAAACACTGACATGTACAACGAACTGTAAAAAGTGAAGAATTGCAGTGGCTACTGTCACGGAAATGCTGAACTTTAGGCTGCTGGTAGTCACTGGAACATGACAAAGAGCGTCGAGGCAATTTTAACGATAAAAATGCGTGATTGCGTTTAGTCCGTGTATATTAGGTACGAGTAATGAGTGAAAATTGTAAAAAATAACAAAAATAATATAAACAATAGCGAAGATTATTTACACGAAATAACTAGATTTTCGTAACAAAGACGCTGTTTCGACTGATTAAAATTATTTTCTCTTTTAAAGGCATTACAAGTATTATTTGCACTTAAGTCACCGTACTATAAAATATAAGTAACCACATTTTGCTTGCCAGATTATCTGTTTTTTTTCCACACGAAATATAAAGAGTAAACTACACTGTGTCGATCGCAATGGACAACGGGCGGATCGTGAGAGTTCTCACGTAGAGCGGCGTGCTCAATCGCCAAGGAAATGCCCTTAGCTTAGTTTTTAACATATTAAGGTGCCGATACATCGTTTTAAACGGAGACATTATTTAATGAGTGGACTTAGTCGCGAACGGCGAAAAGTCATTTTTTTATATCCAGACTGCCGTGAAGCCAAATAGAAGTACAAATAGATTATGTGATTATGCCATTAGTCAAATAAAAAAAAATTTAGAGTACCTAAATATTTGAGTAACGTTAATCTTAAACAACAATACAACATGTACGTTAACTTAGCGACTATTCCTTCTTCATGATTGTATAAGTTACTGTGATATTTCGCTATATTATTATTATGGGTCAATCAACATTTTACTGTTGTTATTCTGTACCGTAACTCAAGAGACATCGGTGATACACTTTGTTAGTTAGAAAAATGTTTGTTATTTATACGCACTATTAACACACATAGTAGAAGATGAGCCATGACGGAATTGCCTTAAAAAAATTCACAACTCCTAACTTTAAGTGGTCCCCAAAAATCATACTTTTAATAAGCAACTCAGGAGACGTTACCGTTATATTAGTATTTATATCTACTAGTCTTTTTTAACCGACGTACGAAGTAAGAAGGTTCTCAATGCAGCTGTACTTTTTTAAATTGATATTCCATCATCGTATGAACCATTTTTTCCGTAAATCTGAATGAAGGTTCTTGTCATTTGTTTTTTTTTAACGATTGATTGATGCAGTACAGTCACCAATCTTTGCCACAACAAGGCGTGCATAAAAATGTATCAGACTCTATTTCAAGGACATTCCCAATATTTATGCACGCTCCGCAGTGGCAGATATTATTGCCGATGACTGTACCTGGCTCTATCAGCCTCTAGTGCTCTTGAACAAAAACCTTAACACAATAACCGCAGTTTGATCAAGTTGTGCGAAACTCTGGACGGTATCCGACAACAATGTTCCTGATAAATAGTTGCGAGTTGTATAGAGAACGTCAGCTTTGTCTTCAGTGTAAATTTTGACACAATTAGTCACAGAATAAAAAATATAAGAGGAAATGGAACATCAGCAATACCTACACGCTGAATATAAAATTCATTTTGAGCACGTGATATATATGTAGCCACCAGAGCCGATACGGTGAGGGTGGATAGACACGTCGAGGGGAAAATGGGTTTAATGCTTGAGTTTACACTCTGCTTTTCACTTCGATTGTGAGGAAATTAAATAGCAACAGTGGAAACAATTGTTCACGTAACCTACCTAGTACCTAGTCCTTTTATTTTTCATGAATTACTATATACCTAGTTATATTTTTTTTAGTTTTATTGATTTATTTATTTAAAAAATATGTAGAAACTTTTTCGTTTGTGGCTCTTGACACCTTATTACCTTAGTCTTAGACGAAGATTTTACTTTATGCACTAAAAAGTCATTTTATGTCGCCTAGAACTTTACGAGCATGAGAAGTGAAAATTTTTAAATACTTTTTCAAACAATAAAAATACTTTTTTATTGGTGTCACTTTTCTAATTAAGAAACTATGAAGATCTTTTATCGTCATTATTATAATTATTTTTGATCGTACCTACCTACTAACACCACTTGTTTGTATTTTCATTGTAACTAACCTCTATGGATTCTGTCCGAAATAAATGGCTTATTATATTATTATTATTATCTATTTTTTTCTAGATATAACTTAGGGTTCAAAGTCGCCATCCGATCGAGCCATAGATTTGTTTACGGCTGCTAGCCGCTGTAAACAGGGTCATTTGGCACCACTTCTCGCAGTGACACCCGCTTTGGGGTAAACTTACCCGTTTTGCGGGCTTCGGTTTTGCCAGAAAGTATTGGTTTATGTTACATGATCTAGTCAAATTGGTGGTCAACACCAGCTCTACAGCGAAGGAAAATATAGTCAGGAAACCTGGACAAACCTTCGAAACAATTCCATACTGTGTGAAGTTCCCAATTCGCACTGGACCCTTGTGGGAACTACAGCCCAAGCCTTCTCATTCTGAGAGGAGGCCTGTGTCCAGTAGCGGGACTTATGGCCGGGATGACGATGATGATGACTCAAGAATATTTTTCCAGACTCAGAATGGCAACATCGTACCTTCCAAAGCAGGTTTTCGTGACTTCACCCACCATGACTGTTCCGAACCCTCGCCGCGATGACATATCACAAGTGTCGGGATACCGCTAAAAGAGCTCGTTACGTCCAACAGTTAACGAGCCCGCGAACTTTCGTGTCTTTACTGCGCGTTGGACGCGGGAAAACTGTGCAATGGCGGCCGAGGAAATGTGTAAAACACCTTTTTTTTTTTTTATTCGACTGGATGGCAAACGAGCAAGTGGGTCTCCTGATGGTAAGAGATCACCACCGCCCATAAA
Source organism: Choristoneura fumiferana (assembly GCF_025370935.1). Taxonomy (NCBI): domain Eukaryota; kingdom Metazoa; phylum Arthropoda; class Insecta; order Lepidoptera; family Tortricidae; genus Choristoneura; species Choristoneura fumiferana. The sequence goes on from NC_133478.1 coordinate 17,145,961, forward strand.
CATCTGCAACACCAGGGTATTGCAGATGCGTTGCCAACCTAGAGCCTAAGATGGAATACCTCAGGTGCCAGTAATTTCACCGGCTGTCTTACTCTCCACGCCGAAACACAACAGTGCAAGCACTGCTGCTTCACGGCAGGATTAGCGAGCAAGATGGTGGTAGCAATCCGGGCGGCCTTGCACAAGGTCCTACCACCTACCACCCGATACGATGGAATACGTATGTAGGTATTTCATAATTGTTTCTTTTGACATGATATAACACATGGACATAAGTAATTATAATTATTTGCATAGTTTTGTAAAATTGATGTTTTATTTATTTTATTTGGATTATTGTCTTTACTGTAATTTATGGTATTTTTATTATATTTTTGACAATGACATGTAATGTAATGCAATTTTCACTACACACACTTTTTTGCCGATTAAAAAAATGAAGCAACACACAACGCGCACATACACACACACACACACACACACACACACACACACACACACACACACACACACACACACACACACGCACACACACACACACACACACACACAAACATAGTACTCCAAACTTTCGCATCTAATTTTAATAAATGCGAAAGTTTTGTATGTATGTGAGTGTTTGTACTTATTCACGCTAAAATATCGGTATAAAATCCCAAAACTTCAACCACTGGGATTAGAGTAGGTAGAATATGAAATTTGGCCAACGCTTGTAAATCTAAATTTTATGGATTGCCGTAAAATCCCGAAATTTTTATTCAACTGCCGGTAATTTTATCTATAAATGACGATCAGATGGCCTAGTGGTTAGAGAACCTGATACGAAACTTGAGGTCCCAGGTTCGATTCCGGCTGGGGCAGGAATTTGTATGAATAATACGAATGCTTGTTCTCGAGTCTTGGATGTTTAATATGTATTTAAGTATGTATTTATCTATATAAGTGTAAGGTGATAATTAATAGGAACGTATAGGTGCGCGATAGAGACAGAATGCGTGAGTTTATTTGTGTAAGCTTAAGCTATGAATGAAAGGGAAGATGAATCTACATAGGAGTAACGTAGTTGTAGAAAAGGACGGATGATATTGATAATAAATGCGTTATGGTGGATCCCGTGTTTAATGCCTTACATAAGTATGTTTATGCGTTGCCTAGTACCCATAGTACAAGCTTTGCTTAGTTTGGAACTAGGTCAAATGGTGTCAAGTGTCCCATGATATTTATTTATTTATTATTTAATGGATTACGCATACGAAGCGCGGTAATTTATAATTAATGTTGGATATCTATACTCTTATTCTGTCCGCCAGTGCCTGTTAAAAGTTGCTACGTGTGCACTGTTCCCAAAGAAAAGCAGCCCTAATTACCCGAGGCGAACTTTATTTCTTCAACTGCGGGGTGCATTTCTCTTTGCAACAAGAAAAAGAATTCATGCTGAGAAAACTTCGCAAAGTGAATAAAGGTCCTGCTTACCTTCTGCGGGATCAAGACGACATCAAATATTTTTTATGCTTTGATTCCACGTTGAGGAAAGATGGGGTGAATTGCGGCGAGCAAAATATAATATTTCGTGTTCGCATAGTGAGATGAATAAAATGGAATATGAAGAAACAAGCCAATTAGGTTAGTTTAAAACCGCCCAAGTGCGAGTCGGAGTCGCGGACGAAGGGTTCCGTACTATCTATACAACATTAGACATTAGCAAAAAAACGGTAAAAAATCAAGTTTGTTGTGGGAGCTCTTCTTAAATATTTATTTAATTTTTATTATTTATTTACTTTTAAAGTGATTATAAAACTAAAGATTCTGTGAATATTTAAAGCACCTGTTGCCGTCATTATTATCAAACAAAAAACTGCAAAACAATCATGTTTGCTGTATGAGAGTCCCCCTTGAATTTTTATTTTATTTTGTTTCACGCCCTCCAATAATTTACAACATTGTAATTTTCTTGTCCATGAAAAGAAATCCTCGAAGGCAGTCGCATCTGGCCGAGTCAAAGCTTCACCAAGGCTTTAATGAGATGCATGATCATTATCACATCTTGTTTCCCTCCACGCAGTTGGTCAAGCGCGTAGGCAGTTATTTACGATGTCAAACCAGCCGTAAATGGGCACAATGCAAGAAAATTGATTCAAAATGCCACCACGCATGACATAACATGAGTTTTATGCAAATTTACATCATTTGATGGGCGATTATAGGTTATTATTGCTAAAGAGTTGTGTGTTTTAGTGTGCGGTTTTTGTTTTACTATACTTAGGTATTCTAAAGGTTAAGATGGTATGGTATTCAAATATGGCTAAATATTGCGAAAAATAATGTTTCCTTGTTTCCAAATTATCTATTGTAGTCTTATGTATGTAATAAAACTGTGTAGTATACTTTGTAGCGGTCGAGGGTCACAGGTGCTGGCTGAATCAGCGCTGGGTGTTTTAATTAACGCTTCAGCATATTCTGACCAGTTCCTATTCACAACCGCAATGAACATACTTTACGTGTTGTCTATTTCTACTTAATACTATTGTTGTGTCTGTGATGTAATAAATGTTTTCTTCTTTCTTTCTTTCTTTAAAACAGTAAGACTGAGTGCAGCAATCAGTTTTTTTTAAAATACTTACAGTGAACCATTGTGTCAGTTTTTGCGTAAAAACACTTAGATTGGAACAAAAATTTTGAACGCTGGGTATTTAGAGTCCCGGGGTACGATCCGGTTAGGGCAGATATTTGTATGAATATACGAATATTTGCTCTCGAGTCATGGACGCTTAATATGTAGTAAGTACATGGGCGACCGAGCTTTGCTCGGGATAAAACTCATTACTTAAATGAGCATTTTCCCAGAGATAAGACCAAGCTAGATCGATTTTTCATCCCCGAAAACCCCTACATACCAAATTTCATCGAAATCGTTGGAGCCGTTTCCGAGATAAATACATATATGTACAAGAATTGCTCGTTTAAAGATTAATATAATAAAAAGTATTTTTCTTTACAATTATATTTATTCGTTGCCTACTTAGTACCCATATTACAGCTTTGTTTAGTTTAAGACTAGAGCAACTGGTGTCCCATTGATATTTATTTAAAAATTCAAAAAGAAGTAAAACAAATAAAAGCGTGTAAAACTATAATAATCTGTGTTTTCTATAAATATATATCATAGGAAATTAAAATACAATTCTCAAAACCGAACCCTCACAGAATTAAATATTCAAATTCACGTCTTTCCTTCCCCACAGTTCATGTGCAAATGAGTTCGAAAAAGCGCGGGCGTGCGCCAGCGCCGATGCGGAAGAGCGATCAAAGATCAAAGATGGCGGACGTGTAATTAGGCAGCGCCGCGCGTGATGCAAACGGCAGTAAGGGAGGAATTGCTAATGTGATTGATAATTACAGTTTTGACGTGTCAGGCAGGAATGTTAATTCAAAAAAAGAGGATACGTGATTTGTTGTGTACAGACACTAGCCACCAATATCTGACACAAGAAAACGTGCATAAATATAGGGCTGGTAGGACGTGTCAAATATTTTTTCACGCTCCGCTGTGGCAGATATTAATGCAGGTGATTGAACCTATTTCTGGCAGGTGTCAATGTCCCAGGATTAAATTGGGGAGCCAAAGTTCAAAATGTTGCTCTCTACACAAGGTAATCAATGCACAAATGTCGGTAAATAATAGGCTGATAGGAAGAATAAGAATTCTATGAACACACTGCCCTCATTTATTTTAATATCAGTCTTGATAAAAAAATACAAAATCCCAATCAATAAATGCAAAAACATACTTGACCCTCTTTCGGGCAGTCGGGTAAAAAACTGTCAACAATAACATGGTTTGCGACGGTGTGTAAAGCCAGCAATTGCTATTATAGTAAGCGCCATAAATCGGTCACAAATTGATACTTGTTATGACGAATGTATCTCTGGCCAACATTTTATCAACTATACAAACAAATAAGTTACACGCAAGAGCTATGAAAACAGATCATACGGTACAATAAGGCTAATTAATAAAAACAAAAATCTTAGATTATACACTAACCAGTAACGTACTCTCACAAGGATCCGAATAAATTTTATTTCATATTAGGTGCATTCTCATAAAAAATCTTTTGACCGCGAGCACGTTCTACAATTTTATAATCTCCACCGGAACCGCGCAACGGCGCCCGCGCACGCGCCGGTCGCGTGCCAGTTTTACGATGCGCAGGTTAATGGCAGCTGTCAGTTTCATACAATTGATACACGGGAGATCCACATCGTGGGACACGGTTTTTATTAATTGAACATTAACAGATTGACGAAGCGTGGCCTAATATATTTTGTAGCAATTGTTAAAGTATTGCAAATAAATTTAATGATTGATATAATGCAATTACATTGAATGTATAAAGAATTAAGTGCAAGTTTTGGTACAGAAAAAACACTTAGGTATTAATAAATGCGTGTTTAGCTTTTCTTTAGGATTGCGCTTTTGCACATTTCTGTGTCACGTCATATTTCATGAATTATGAAGTTTGACCATACAACTCTCGCTCATAAGCAGACAGAACAAGAACATGTCATGTAATGACAGCGGAATTTTGTCATTCACTCGTTCATTTCATTCATTCTGCTTTTATGCAATCAGTTTTTCATGAAGCTGTGTGTGTAATCATTCACTTCAACTCTCGTGGCAATATCTCAGTTATAATTTTCCCACTTAACGTACCTAGTTAATAGGTACTACCTTATACATATAAGCGCTTTTAGTCTTTACTGTATTTTTTTTTTATGCTGGATGCAAACAAGCAAGTGGATCTCCTGATGGTAAGAGATCACACCGCAAAACATCTGAACACAGGTATGCAATGCGTGCCACCTAGAGGCCTAAGATGGGATACCTCAAGTGCGTAATTTCACCGGCTGTCTCTCCACGCCGAAACACAACATGCAAGCACTACTGTATAAGCTTTGATGTATAAATAATAAAAATATTGCCGAAAAAGTGCAATCTGAAAGCACTGCATTTCCATGCTAAATCAATAGGGCATATTAGTCAAAGCTCTGCGCAGGGGGAGACACTAGCGCAAACCCATGACAACGTCAGTTCTCTTTATATTTTGCAGCCATGACAGATCATGACCAAAGAGTACCTATAGAAATCATGATATATTTTATTAGTCCAAAATAACATACTTTACATCATATTACATATTTTACATCGATAGTAACGATCCATACTAATAATTATAAATGCAAAAGTGTGTGTGTTTGTACATTTGCCCGTCTTTCAAGTCGAATCAGAGCGACGGATCGACGTGGTTTTTGGCATAGAGATAGTCTATGAGCCAGAGAGTGAGGCTACTTTTTATTCCGGAAAAATGCACAGCACAGGGAACAGCGTGCGAAAACCGAATTCCACGCGGGCGAAGCCGAGGGCAAAAGCTAGTAGAGCTATATTACTTCCAAAAAATAATTGAAAACGATAATTATGATTTAAGATACTCAAAACACTGTTTACGGTTTTGTATTAGTGCTGCACTCTGACGGGAGAAAATTTAAGTAATATTCCCTATGAGGACATTTCAGGTGTCTTCAGATTTTTACCTTCAATAGAAAGAGGTAGGTATTTCTTAAATAATTAAAAGGAATATAGTTTACTCCTCAAGAGCTGAATTAGTGTCGGTAAACACGGGTGATCTCCTGAAAGTATTCCGCTAGTTAATTTCCTCGAGCCCGAAGTTTCGTGGCGCGCCCACGATGTACGACGAAAATTTTAATAAGATTTTGCTAATATATTTAGGTATAGTGAAATAATAAAACGCCTTATATCATAATTATAATTCAAGAACGGTCCGACTAGTTTCGACCTTTTTGGAAGATACCCGCGTTGCGCAGCACCACCATTGTGAACGCATTCACCCTTGAAAAATATCAGGTGCATTATTTGTCATAATATGAATACGGTATTAGACTATTTTTATAATATAAAATAAATGGACATATTGATTCTCCAAATTTACTCTCAAAAATATTCTTCAGATGCCCCAAACGACAAACTCGTTCGTCTTATCTATTTGCCGTTCCCTTCAGTCGTACTGCATATGCGAGAAATAGACTACTCTTAAGAGCATGAAAAAAACATAATGATTTATTCTCGGATGTAGATATGTTTTGCATGAATCTAAATCAATTCGTATCTGCACTGGTAAAGAAGTGAATAAATAGCTATTACTTGGATTTTTTCATACCTACTTGAAATAATAATAAAGGTACGATTAAATAAAACTTAAATAAAAACTAGTTACAAAACACCTATTATAAATTTAAACTTTAATTGTTTGTTTTGTCAATTTGCTTAAATTTTTTTTTTGCGTGCCTACTTTTTTGCATGCACTGACTTGTAACGTACGCTCGCTCGAGAAACAAAAAATGTTACTTCTTTATAAGTGTTTTGGCTTATGTATCATCTAAATTAATTTATATTCAACTGTGTCATATATGCTGTTTGTTTCCCAAATAAATAAATTATACATAAACATATTTTATGCTTTACGAGGCAGAAACAACCGCATCCTACTTGCTCTCGCATCGTAGCCGAGTACAAATTGGACCCAAGTTGCGGTCTTCATTTCCTGCGCCCAGGCTTTGAGATGAAAAGGATTTTTGCTCGTCATTACGACTCTTTTTAGGAAACTTGCCGGCCATGTTTTGTTTCCAGCATCGATATACCTAAGTCCACGTTGTGGTGGTTTTTCTTTGTAATTGTTTACGTTGCTAAAGTTCAACGATCGGGCAAATTGGATTTGTATGAGCACAGGCACGAACGTACTTAAAATTATTGGGTATTGTTTTATACGTTAGCTTTTTAAGAAAGACATAACGGTATCGAATCAATTACAAGCATGATCAATTGCTCAACCGTAATAAAATATGTTTTTATTTTGTTTCAATAGTGACAAAGATGTAAGCACGAAATTAATAAGAAGAATAGAAAATGATATCGCTTGTATTTCCTTCCAGAACTGACGTCGCCACTTTATTACCCTACTAATATTATAAATACAAAAGTTTGAGATGTATGCTTGTTATTCCTTCCCACTCCTACGCTTCACGTTTTTATCGCAAAAATCTCACGGAATCGGGATAAAGCTCCAAAATTTCTATCGCTACGGTTAACTTCAAATTCAGCGAGTGAAATTCAGAATGCCCTCGCGAATTATACCAAAATACCGGAATCTCAATAAAATTTTTAGGCCTAAATAATTTATGATTTAGGTACGCGTGCGAAGCCGCGAGTAAAGGCGAGCTATTTTTATTTATAGCCCCAACTATAAGCCATTCATTTTGGACGGGACGTTTTTCCTCAATCGTCGAAATAAGGTGGGAATTTTCCCCCTCTTTCTGTCCAAATTCCCCGATTGCCGGGTAACTTGGCAATCGGGTATTCAAAGGAAAATTATTTCGCAAGCAATTATAGGGACGGAGGCAGGAAGGGGTTGTAGTGGAGCGTGGGGCACGGGACGGTGTTGCCATGTGCTGAGTTGATAAATTGACGACGAGTTCTGTAATTTTAAGAAACATTGCCTGTATGTAGCACGTTCTCACGTGCTTTTTAAAAGGCTTTTTGTCTTTGATACTTAACTATAGTAGATTGTAGAACAAGAACATAAAACGAGCCATTTTATCCGAGACTTTTATAATAGCCTGAGCCAGTTCAGCGAGTGGAAGATACGTCGAAGGGAAAATGGATTGAATGCTTGAGTTTACACTCTCTTTGTGTTTTTGTCTCTGTGAAATGATTTTTCTCACTAGCTGAGGTGTTCAATTGGTAGCGAAAAAGAAAGCAAAAATATTGCAGCTAATTGATTTTACTGTAATTTTGATATTAGTATAATGAATTTGCAATAGCGCTAAGAGAGTTTGAGATAGGTAATAGTTTTCAATTGTTTAGTACAACAATATAAACCAAGCAAGATTTGGAAACAAAAGCGCGATCTCTAAAATGTTATCCATTGTCTTTCTAAACGTGCTTCACAACAATAATCGACACTTCATACAAATACCTCAGCACTTCTAGCACCTTTAGCAACCCTTAGGCACCCCTGCCCCCACCCCCGAGGGTTCAATTGCTTGATTAATACAAAGTCGTCTATTATTTTAATGGAGGTATCTGGGTTTCCCGATTTGTGATAATTACTCATTTCCCGGAAGGGAATGGCTTTTTTGAGGTTCGTAATTGGGCGTTAGATAGTAACGTAATATTCTTTGTAAAATGACTAATAACGTTTGTATTTTAAACTAGGTAAATATCTGATTATGAAGAATTAGGAAACAAGATTGGTTTTTGGAGTCTTTTTGTATTTTTTATTTCAACTCCAAGACTTAGCTTTTGATGATATCATTCTTTGCAGAAACTCCTAAGATTTGTTACTCTTACTACGGTGCAAACACAGGATTAGCGAGCAACAATTCCATGTTGTTAAAATACAAACTGAAACACATGCACAGAAAAACCAGAAAAAGAAACCAGCGCTGGGGGCAGTCCAGTGGTGGTGTAGCGGTATAGCACGCGGCACGGAATGCCGAGGACCTGGGTTCGATTCCCAGCGTTGGTCTCTTTATCTGATTTTTCTGTGCATCAATGTTTCCTTTGTATTTTCGAAATTAGGAAACAATTAATTGTAAAGGATTTTTACAGGCGTGTCTACAGCGTGTTTTATTTTATTTTTGTTAACTTTGAAATGAAGCAATTTTTTCTACGCCACTAGTGATCTAACTCATACTGTTTAAAAGATAATCAAAAATCAAGAAAATTTATAATGCGCTGTAACTATGACGTTTTTAAAGTCTGTTAACTGTTTTTTTTTAATTACAACATATTTAGCAAATGAAGGTCAAAATAGTTTTTATGTCATGCGGGTAAGTTGCTGGAAATACGTGACTGTTCAAAGTCAAAGTCAAAATATCTTTATTCAATTTAGGCTAAAACAATAAGCAATATAACGTTATGCAACTTGCACGATTTTTCTTGCAAGTATAAACTCGGCTTAACGCATTCACTGCCACCTGACTTGACTTGACTGACCACATGTGCCACCGACGCACATGTGCGTTCATAATGTATGAATAATTATGACAGCGGCACTGGGGGATGTTTCAAAAACGCAAATATGCATCGGTGGCAGCGCATTCGCCATCTCTTTCTACCTTCATCTCACACCGTGCGACAGACCAAAGTAGTGTAAACGATTCAAACACGATGTGATTTTTAGAGATTTCTATGAGAATTTGGTAAAACCCCGGAATTTCAATTCGACTGCAGATTTAATAGCTTAAAAGAGCGAGCGAAGCCGCGGGTTCAAGCTAGTATTAACATGTAAACGGCTCAAACGGCGCGGGAGATTGGGGCCGGCCGGGCAGTCCTCCGGCTTCCGGTGTCCGGTGACGCTGGCGCATGTAATGATTTGGAAAAGGATAAAACGCACCTTTGAGACCGTGCACGAATATCAAGGTAAAAGGTAAGGCTGGCAACGAAATAATAATAATATGGAATAGAGGTAGGTAGTTATGGTAGCCTTCTTAAGCAGAGGGTCGTGGGCGGCGTTTTCGAAATCAATGTGCGAAATTACATTTGACATTTAGCATGACCTTTACGATCTGCAAACAAATTCAATGGTGTGTGTCTGAAGTTCTCAGTGTACAATGTGCTCACATGGGAACTACGACTCAAGCACTTTTATTTTGAGAGGATACCTGCTGTGTCCTGTAGTGGGGTGTATATAATTAGGCCGAGACGATGATGATGACGGTGGTTACGACTTCAGGGTATCGAAGAGTAAGCGGCAGAGGTCATTTTCAACTGCTAAGTTCAGTGCCACGAGTGCATAAAACGAGCCATTTTACCCGAGACTTGCATATAGCCTCCCGAGCCGGTACGGCGAGGGTGGATAGACACGTCGAGGTGAAAATGGGTTTAGTGCTCGAGTTTTACACTCTGCTTTTCACTTCGATTGCGAGGAGATGAAATAACAACAGTGGAAACATTATTCACTTACTACGTACCTTTTATTTTTCATGCATTGCTAATATAATTACAAATATTTAGTTTTACTGATTTATTTTGATTTATTTGATTTGTCAACAGCCACAAACAAAAAAGTTTCTATATATTTTTTTAATAATTTTTAATTTGTTTAAAACTAAACATTAATCAAATAAATCAATAAAACTAAATATTTGTAATTATATTAGCAATGCATGAAAAATAATAAGTACTAGTAATTGATTACCTTGGATATTAGACAAAGATTTTACTTTTACAAGAAACACGAACTTTACGAGCGTGAGAAGAGAAAAATATTTTTTATGCAACGTTCCTAAATAGCGAAGCCACTGGTAACGACTAGCTAGAAGATAATCCCGAATAGGCTAATGTCCGATACGCAAAATTGAGCATCAACGATCTGCAACGACCAAATTGAATTTAATTTCCATACCACATTCCATCCCGTAATAATCCATTCCACGGCTCTCGGGCTGCGTACCACGGTAAAGCAATGGCTTCACTTCACCAAAACGCTTCGCTACACCTTTAATCGATGCCAAAAAACATTTTTCTTCCCGAGGTTTTCTCGAGTGACTAATAGTATGGGGTTCTTCAAGAAAGGATTTGCAGTCACGAACCATTTTCAAAATTCCATGGACCCCTGTCAAAAATATTTTTGGAAATTTACTAATAAATATGTATACAGACTGACCTACTGCGGACCCCTGATACACATGCTACGGACCTCTAAGGGGTCTGTGGACCCCACCTTACGAAATCCTGGGTTAAAGGGTCAGCAATGCGCATAGAATCCTACGGGGTTTTTAACGTTAAAAGGCTACACTAGATAGGTTGCACTAGGTCAGCTGGGCCGTTTGTCACCAACGTTTCCCAATAAATATATATACATACTGACCTACTGCGGACCATTGATACACATGCTACGGACCCCTAAGGGGTCTGTGGACCCCACCTTACGAAACCCTGGGTTAAAGGGTCGGCAACGCATAGAATTCTACGGGGTTTTTAACGTTAAAAGGCTACACTAGAAAGGTTACACTAGATCAGCTGGGCCGTTTGTCACCAACGTGGTAAGAATAGTTTTTGCGAAATTTGGGTTGCTACCGAACCAGCGAGATACACTTTCATCTGCACTTTTCATCAGTTGAGAGGGGTCAATCATGGGTCAGTTTTATGTAAATAATAACTGCTTAGCGTGCTCAGTGTGGCTTTAGCCTAATGTGGAGTGTGGAACTGTGGACCGCATATGAATCCAAGTGGAAGCGCGACCATGTGATTACCTGCGTTGCGTTACCAACGCTATTCCAGCGAGGGAATAACCGGGATTCAGCAGTGATTGCAAAACCAATAGGTCATTAACCTATTTACAAAGTTTGGATGGTTTGGAACACTACTGACGATTGTTGGATGGTCGACTAAGGCGGACTTGCATGAATCAGAGTTAATTATATACCTACGAGTTTAGTTCTAACACCGTGTGTTAAATAATGTCCAAATGTATGGAACCACCGTCCTTAAGCGTTAGTAAACCATTTAATTCTATAACCCCAGACTGAGCAAGCGGCCCTAAAATGATTATATGCCTAAATACAAGGAAAATATATGGCCAATAGTCTAGAATATAAATTATCGTCAATGTTAATTTAATGTTCTACATTTAAATCAATTATGGTTTCTTGACGGGCAAAATATCGCTTTCGTGATCTGATTGTCGCAAGCGCAAAGTAAGACAGTCTTGCTTGCGATTGGCTCATTTAGTTAGTTATTCAACCAATCACAAACGGAACGTATTATGTCAACTACGCACCTCACGACACTAGCGTCTAACCTGTTATAGAACCCCTAATTTCTTTGCTTAGTTTCATCAGAACGCTTTAATTTTAAGTTCTTAATTTCTTAATAAAGCGGTATTTTTCTTTTTCTTTGCTTTTGAGTCAACATAAAATACATTAAGCAAAAAATGCTGTATTAAAGTACTTATGCTACGATAAAAAAAATATCAATGTAACACACCGTTAACCTGTTAATGAAACTTGTAAACTTTGCACAGCCAAATTATACTACAGCCAATAGAATCAATAAGATACGGTCCAATCAGCAGAGGCCACGTTTCAAGAACAAGCGGGCAAATCGAGTTAACCTTTGTTGATTGCCGTTTTCCCTTTATTAAGGCTCTGTGTACCTACAAAGGTAGCGTCCTTATTCTGCTAAGCGGATTTAAGGGCTATAAAAAGTGGTTAATAGGTAGTAAAAGTTAAAAAAAAAAGAAAAAATATCGGCCGCGCTAGTAAGAATTTAAATCTGCTTTTTTCAGCTCACGGCTAGTCGAGCCAAGAAGATGCCTATTGCAAGCCATTTGAGTGGCTAGTAATACTAGTGGTATCTACTAAATAATACCATCTATCTTAACTATTATTTTGTCACGTAGCAGCGTATTTTAGAAATAGTAAAATGTAATAAAACCTTTGTACTGACATTGACAATTATATCTTTCAACTATACATTTCTTTTTATACTTCAACGACGTTTAGCCGGAAGATGTCCACTGCTGAAAAAAGACAAAACCTTGTACACAACTCTCGGATTGTCAGTCCAATGTAGTGGCAGGTCTGCCAACGCTTCGTCTTTCACTCTATAAAATGTCAGCGGCCTATAAAATTATACCAGATTTTAAGCCAATCGTATTCAAAGTGAGGAATAATTGAATTGCAAGATTTGTTTGAAATTAATGGTAAGTAGTAAAAAGTTTTGCTTACAAAACATTTCTAATATTACCTTTTTTTCTGATCCCTAATTTTTGTTAACTGTACTTGCATTATCATCACACAAACTACATATCCATGTAAAGTTTCAAGTCAACGGGTGTCATTGATAAAAGCCGGTTTCGAATTTGACTCGACGTTTTAAAAAAATGTCAAGTCGATTTCGGAAGTAGGAAACCCGACATCATCAAAGCGCGATTCGATTACGCTGCCATAGCCATATACAACTTTACCCTTAATTAATATGTCAATAATATATTACATTACACTCGATTACGACCACGTATTGATTAATTAAGACGCAAATAGATTCAGCAGCGAGATACATAATATGTGATTCCGTCTCAGTTTAGCATTAGTTTCCACGTAATGGGTAATTTTAATCTACAGTAGCTGTCCGCCACGGCTTTTCACGGATGTACTTATGATGCAAATGCAATGACATGATGGTATGCAAGTTTGTAAGTACTTAAAGATCCTGGCAAAGCGAATTCGAAACATTCGGCTTTGGTTCGGACTTACTGATGAACGAGCAAAGCAACAACTTGAAGTTTAGTGGTCGAACCGCATCGCTGGACATAGATTATACATATTTCGAATGATAATAATATCGATAACTGGTCGAAAACTGTTAACGTTTAGGGAAAGGAAAACGTTATCATCATTTGCATTATTAAGTTGTTTTCGTTATTATTATATTATTTTGCTATTTCGCAGTACCTTTAATCATAACATACGTGTGCAAAAGAAATATTTATACTTGGTGTCCATGATAAATCCCTTGAGCGGTAGCACATGTGTTCGTTGTTTGTGTCAATACATTTTATTCTCAAATAATCATACGCGAGCTTTACTTAAGTGATGGTCTTACAGAAAACGCAGAGACAGTGAATAGGTACAGCTAAGAAAATTGAAGTTATCATTTTGTTTTAACACACTCGCTGCCGCAATCGCTACGCGGCTACGCTAGTAGCGCGTAGCAGCATTTTTCCGATTTACAGCGAAAACTGCCTACAAACAGAGAACGCGCCTAGCGTAGCGTGTTCTTGGCACTGAAAGTGTTAAAAGCGTCAATGATAGAAACCTATTACTTAGATGAAGGCGCTGATGAGAGGAAACGGATATACGACAAACCGGACCGGAGATGAACGCATACCATACAAAACAATGATGAAGTGACAAACACCGAATACAACCCCACCTGTACAGCCCACAGGTTCACGTGTCGTGTTGGACGCACAATGAGGGCAGCTTTCCCGACAATGTCGCAATTTATCAAATGAGCCACATTGTTGCTCCCCTCGTACTCGTCGTTGCTCAGAACTTAGGGATGTGGATGCCTGGATGTTGGATGTGCGTAACATCCACGTTCACATGTCATAGCGGGACTGTAAAAGGATGTGAGGGAACTTAATGACGATGGCGAAGAATGAACTGAAGAGTAATGATGTAGACTATTCCAATGATTCAGTCATTTAGTTACCTTCGGATGTTTCCAATGTCTAGACTTAATAAAAAACTTTTTTCAGAACAGAAAACAAAACGATGAGGTTCACGAAGATCTAAAGACGGCAGGACATCGAAAGTATTGTTAAGGTAGGTACAATAGTTTTTCTCAAAGCCGTTAGCTTCATTGTTTTCGATCCTTCAGAATTTAATGAGAACGACGTCGAAGCACAAAGATAAAACTAGGTAGAAACAAGTCAAGTAAAAATTGAAGAGTAAAACAAGCAAAAAAAACTCTAAAGGGGGAGTAGACACAAGATTGTCATTTTCCGGATGTTTGGGCGCCACAACGCCGCTCTATACGCATAAATACTTTTAATAATATGGAAAAGCTCGCAGGTGATGTTTTTATTAAATTTCTCGTGAGCACTCGACGAGAATCGGAACGAGTTTCGTCCAAGTTTGGGGGAGACTTTTTTTGCTCAGCACATTTCAATAGCGTAAACATTTACATTACTTTTTAGGATTACAGAAAAATACTGAAACGTTGAAGCTAAAATGGAACAGTAATTTTAGGTTCTGTTCCTAACACTGGGCATTTATAAAAGTGTGGTTTTTACGTTTTCAATAACACAAGGCAATTTACGTGGACCTATACGTAAAACGGGAATGTTGTGTTTATATGTAATGAAGAAAGGAATAAAACGATAGAGAAGGCACGAATGCTATCGTCATTCCAATAATAAAATAGCCGATCTACTAAAGTCTGCATCATAAAATTATGAGCTTCATTATTTTTTTTGTGTACTGAATATTTTACAAAATAATAAAATGACTCTACCTATATCAAACACCAAATAATTTACAAATAGAATACATACATAAAATAAAAAAGTAACTAATGAGCTATAAGATATCTCTGTAAATACTAGTATTTCTACAAATTCTAGGTACGGTGCATATTTATATAGCATAATGAAGACATAGCATAGTGACTAATTAATTTGTCAAATATATATAGATCATTTAATCCAACGCCTGTCTAAAAACTAAATTCATAAACAACACAACTTGTTCCGATTCCAAATGAAAGCATCAAAATAAAAATTATAAACAAATTAGACCGGAACAAATAAGGAGCGAGTGGAGACAATATTACAAAAGGAAAGAATAAAAGCAAGGTTTCAATAATAAATTATTAGAGGGGGCCTAGGGTGGTGCCTTGCGGAACTCCCGCCCGGCGCGGCGAGGCGTGAGGACCGAGGGACGACACCTCGCCGTCTTCCTTATTGTGTGTACTCGGCCTTGTGGTGCAAGGCAAGTGTTCAAGCGGAGGTGACGGATAATTATTGAAATTTGAAAAAGTTATCTTCTATTTCTTTTATTCTCTGTTCTAAGACCTTGTTAAGACAATAACACTATTTTTTTCTACATGCCGTCTTATGAAGGAGACATATGGGGTAGGCAAGAAATCTATAGAGAGTCAAATGCCGGACAATCTGTCAAGTGGTAGGAAGTACTGGAAATCTGGAGAAAGCAAAACATTAAGAATATAATGTCTGTTTTATTTTATTTTATTTTATTCGGAAAACCAACAGCTTAAATTAACTATTACAGACTAATTAATCTACTATGACTAATTAATCGAATAAACTCTTCATCGACTTAACAACGAGACGTCGACATAATATTTTATTAAAGAACTAAAATTTATCCGAACGATGGCGAAATAAAAAGGGTTTACTTTGTCTGCTACTCGTATTTATATACCAAATCTATTTCGAATGGGCATGAGCACGTAAACCGGTTAACGTTCATATCCCGACGACTATCCGTCTAGTGCTCTTGCTTCCCTTAGCCGAAATATACTTATTTACTACCTCCATTGAGCGCATAAGGGGTTAAAATATGAGAACTAAAGTATTGGCTATATTTATTATAACATAATTATTATCGGCAATATCCCGCAATGTACACAGTATCAATATTTGCGAATCATTATCTTAGTCAAGCGATAACTTGAGGACGACTTTACCGATTTCATCCATCTTTTTTAGGGTTCCGGAGCATAGATGGCAAAAACGGAACCCTTATAGTTACGCCATGTCTGTCCGTCTGTCTGTCTGTCTGTCTGTCCGTCCGCCCGCGGCTTTGCTCAGGGACTATCAATGCTAGAAAGCTGTAATTTTGCACGGATATATATATGTACTCGTAAACTATGCCGACAAAATGGTACAATAAGAAACCATAAAAAAATATTTTTTTAGGTTACCTCCCATAGGCGTAAAGTGGGGGTGTTTTTTTTTTAAATATACCTAATCTTGGAAGATTCCGTATAAAATACGAAATCCTTAGAAACAAATTACTTATTTTTTTCGTAATGGCTACGGAACCCTATTTTGGGCGTGTCCGACACGCTCTTGGCCGGTTTTTTTAAGTTTCTTAATACTTCGTAGAAGGATCTTGTCGAAAGAAAAAAAAATAAGGAAATTGCGTTGAATGTAAAAAAAACTGAATTTTAACGATTCCGTACTTTTCTAATGTAACCTTAGCGCGTAAAATTACAATCGCTTCACGATGTTATAATTTCTGGGAATTTTGGACTAAATTCGGCATTTAGATAGTTCGAAGTTTGAAATAACATGAAGGCTATTTTTTACTGCAGAATTCGTACGGAATTATGATAAAATCCTAAAATTTCAACAGCTACGAATGGAGACATGAAATTCGGCGCGGGTTTTTTTATGCAACCTCAAAAAAAAGCTAGTAATAATAAGTTATGAGTAGTGGTAGAGCATAGGATACAACAGAGAGATATCTTTCCAGGTAAATGTTTCGTCTGGGGACTAAAGCTGGAAGGAAGAACTCTAAAACTGTTGGAAGTTGAATGCAAAGAAGTTAGTGTCCGAGAGACTTGATGACGTCACCAGCAGTAGTTACTTATGCGTCGTAACTGTTTATCTAATCTATGATTAGATGGCGCTTGGGTCGCTAACGTTACAAAACAAAGTTATTAACGAATAAACGTAAATCAAGTTCAAACAAATGCAAATTGTAAGTGGTTAGTGTTTTTAATGTTTGTTATTTTAGTTGCATTGTGTGTTTTGTTTTTATTTATTTTTTGTTTTGTTATTTTATTTTTTGTTTGGAAATTTTGTCGCCTTCCGTGAAGTCGCCAAGCGGTCACAGCGGAAGACCAGCGTTGGCTTCGCGACTTCGCATATTGTTGTTTTTTTTAATGTATTTTTATTATGTTTTGTGCGAAGAGCGAATAAATATTTCTATTTCTATTTATTACTAAACAATAGTAACACATAATATGCTGACTAAATTAAACATGAAACATTAAGAATCATCGCAATTATGTAAAAGATTTAAACCTTTCTGTTTACAGTAATTTTTTAAGGCAATTTTAATTTAATTTTGTTACAACTGAAACTCTTACGACCCCACTTATCCCTGCATTGCCCTCTATTATAAGCCAGCGCGCCCCAAGACGAAAAAAAAAACGAAAAAGCAGAAAAACATTTGACGAGCGGAACTCTGTCCGAAGTACGGACGCGTACACGTACAACTTTCCTGAAACGATTTAGCCTTATTAGCGTTTGCGATAAGACAAAGAAAGGACGAGATGCGGACGCGCCCTTACAGTGTTACCAGCAGTAATAGTAGATTTGCTGATATTTATGCGATATTTCTGTTTCATTCGAGATTTCGCTACATTTAACTGGCGGCACAGGCATTGTAAAAGATTTTATTAGAACAAGTTCTTATTTTGGACGTGGATTTTATTTGACTTCTTTTTAACCGACTTCAAAAAAGGAGGAGGTTCTACGTTCCACTGTTTTTTTTATGTATGTTCACCGATTACTCGTCAATTATGGACAGATTTTCAAAAAAAATTTTTTTTTCGAAAGTGTATATTCCTGAGGTGTTCCCATTGGCACCAAATCATGATCTGAAGGGATCCAAGGGAAATCGAGGGCAACCCTCAAACTTTATAGGCACACCTATGGCGATTTTTGCATTTTTAGCATCAAGTCAAGCATTTTCATGGTTTTTGTAGTCAGTTAATTTTTTTGTTAATCAACGTATATAATGTACTTTAGGATCCAATATTATATGACGTGATTGGATTGACTTCAAATTTGATCTGGGTACATAAAAAGTCTTGTGAAACAAAAAAAAATTGTGAAGGTTATTTTAATGGCAAATTGTTGCGTTTCATTCGTTTAGGTCTGGCAACACTGCCCTAATCTCTGCCATGTGGGCCCTGATTGATCACGGAAGGTTAATATTTGAGATTAATTCTTGGAGAATGATTCGTCTTCAATCGTGGACAAAATGGAAGGGGATCAAAGGAATTGTACGAGGGCGGGTTGATAAGTTTCCGAAACGGCACATAAATAATACAATATATATAAATATAATCTTTTATTTTGTTAATGTAGGTACCTTCTAAGTCCACGCACTGAGCCCAATGTTTCTCCAAGGCGTTGCCCATTTCGAAAAACTTATCAACCCTCCTTCGTAAGTAACTCTAATTAAGACGATTCCGTATAAATCATGTGGGTGTAAAATGTCAACGATTTTGATTGATAATCTTTCGGAGAAACTAAGTTTTCAAAGTTTGATCGTTTTTTAATTGATTGGGCAACATTTGCTTTCTCGCGATGTTTTTATTTACCGAAAATCTGATAGTGAATTTCAAATGTCGCACTTAAATGTCGAATCTATAAGCTATACACTACTCAGACTACCCTGTCTTGTTGATGTTCATGTCGTTGTTAATTATACCGGGTGTGGCCTGTAATATGAGCAAATAATTAAAATTATAGATCATACTCCTCAAACTGAACAACATTAGTTCAGCGACTTTTAAAAACAATTAGTTTTTTAATTTTTATTACACTTTTAAGTTTATTCGAAGAAGCAATGTAAAGCGAAATTCTTGATGTTTGTACCGTGACAGACGACGTAAGTTGTGTTCTAGAAAGGCGTACATTGATAGCATTATTTAATTTGTATTAAAAAAGGAAAATTCAAAGACTCCATTATTTTTAAAAGTCGCTGAACTAATGTTGTTTATTTTGACGAGGACGATCTATGTTTAAATTCTTTGCTCGTATTACAGGCCACACTCGGTACCTATTTCTATTTCTTTCTGTTTTCAAATATTTATTAGATAGAAAGCGTCTGGAAAACTAATCCAAATGTTGCTAATTAATTGTTGCCGAAATAAATATGTTAGAAAGATCACCAAAATGTCACATCACACACATCACAAAAACGTCATCAAATTCATGAAAAACTGCCTTAAAAAGTCGCTGACTGATTCCCACAAATCACTACATTTAGACAGCGACTAACTCGCCAAGTTGGCAACACTGGATTCGAAAAGTACTTCGTCAAAACACTCAGAAAGCCCTGCGTGCCGCCAAGCGTGTGTGACAATGTCCACTGTCATGTAAGTTTACTTTTATTACGGCTTTTACCATAGGGACACCCTCGCATCCTGCCGGCGGCAAAAATAAATCCTAATTATATGCCCATTTGCAAGGCACGCCGCGACCAAGTTACGATGCACCTGTCCCGAGTGAGCGCACGTCTTAAGTGGGGGTATACTTTATTTGGATGGATTGTAGGCATTAGGGCGCTGCTGCGGCTACTTATTAGGTTCCACCATGTTTATTTGTCACTTTAAGGGGTTTGTGTTGACGTTCGGCGAGGCCTGTTTTTTTAGGAGCATAAGCTTTTGTTTTTTTTTTTTGTAAACGAAACAAACGGAGGGGTATTTCCGGATTTAGAAAAAGAAGTTTAACATGTTTACGAGTATAAGTGTTGTTGGACTGTGTATCTTGAATATTTTATTTGCCAATTCAAATTAAGGTTCTAGACATCAAACACACCACACACAGGTGCTATTACCAGGCAAATTAGAAATATAATGTATTTATTTGTGCTTTCCGGATCAAATCCGATATAAATAAGTAGTCCGGCCTAAACACGAAAAAAAACTTCCGTTAGAAGTTTACAAGCAAACAGTGTTTTCTTACTAATCCAACTTGGCTGAATCACAAAACGCTGGTTTTGGGGTTAACGCCCTTGGTAAAAAGAGAGAAGTCTAATTTTTAATTCATCACATACAAATTCAGGGTCGCGAGCGGAGGGAGTGCAAAGTGTCGGAGGCCTCTCAAAAAATAGACAGACGATCTGGTAAAGATTGCAGAAAGCTATTATGACAAGTTTGTGCGTGACGCTCTGTAGAACCTTAACGTGGACAGCATTTGCCGCACTTATAAAAAAATATATAAGGGTAGCAGAGGTTTATTTCGGCTCGGTAGAAACCAATACGCAATGCAAAATACGCTTGCCGAGGTATAGCGCGCATGTGCGCATAACTGGTCGTCATGGAGATCGGTGAGGCAGACCAGAGGGTCTATTGCGTAACGTTTCTGGCGCTCGCGCAATCAAATGACAGTTTTTGTATGCGAAATCTGTCATTGGATTGCGATCGCGAGCGTCAGAAACATTATGCAATACGGCCTCAGGGGCTACTACGAAATTAGAAAATCGTAGTTCGTATCGTACCGTCCCTCTCACTAAATACTATTAGCGTCAGCGGGACGGCAAGATACGAACTTCGAATTTTGCACTTCGTAGTAAAGCCATATTGTCTAATACGCGAGCGCTCGCAATTGCATTCATCATTTCGTTCCACACTCATCCTATACCGTGTAAAATAAAGAAAAGGTGAAAACGATGGTGAATTTGAGTCCGTTAGACAAGGTCTTTGCAGTATTAGAACTTCGGCTGATTAAGCATAATGATGATGTAACCTCCTCCTTAAAAATAAATCTGGAAGAAACATTTGACAAACATCGTGGTCGCCGAAAGCTTTGCACGTCCTCTTTTGTCTCGCTCACGACACCGTCCGAACTCGCGAACAATAACTCAAACATGAAAGAATCGCGCGCCGCTTCAAAGAAAAAGGTCTTTATTAAATATTTTCTCTCAATAATACGATGGGAGGAAAATACAAGCAGAATAGACTTTTCACTGGTAAAGAAAACAGCGTGTTAAATAAATTTGCAATTATAAAACAACTAGATTACGGACACGGCTTCACCTCCGTGAAATGACGTCGTATTCCATAGGAAAGGTAGTTTTTTTACTAATTCATTTGGTCCAAGTGTGCTGGGCGTTGATGAGTAAGTCAGTCAGAGCCTTTTTAATAATTTTCTATGTTAAGAGCACACTAAATACAGTCTATCTCTAGAAATAAAAATAACTAGCTGTTGCTCGCAACTTCGACTGCGAATAATCCTATTAATAATATTATAAATGTCAGTTTGAGAAGATGTTTGGAACTTTGGATGTTTAGATGTTTGGATGTTTGTTACTCAGTCACGTCTAAACCGCTAAACGTAATAATTTGAGTCCGCGCAAAGGACTTAGGCTAGCTTTTATCCCGGAAAATTGCATAGTTCCCTCGGGATAGCGATAAACGAATACTACGCGGGTGGAGTCGCGGGCAAACTCTAGTCCGTTTATAATTTCCTAGGATAAAACTATCCTTGATCCTTCCCTGAGACTATCTGCAAAGCAAATTTCATCTTGATCAGTTTGGACGTCATTTCTTGATTGAGTGACCAACATCCTTATAACCACATCCGTTTTTAACCCCCGACGCAAAGAGGGGTGTTATAAGTTTGACCGCTATGTGTGTCTGTCTGTCTGTGGCACCGTAGCTTTTAAATTGGTGAAAGCAGATTTTCTAGCGATGGTTCTTAGACATGTTTTATTAAAATCGGTTCAGCCGTTTTTGAGATATTGAACTTTGAAGTGACAATGTCGGGTTTTCCAACTTTTTGTTGGTTAGGTTAGTTAATACTACCTACAGTAGCGATTTATTTGGATAAAATTGTGTTAATTTCTTAACATATGTGTTAACAAGAAAACCGAAATTATAATAATATCGATTGTCAATTTTCACTTACCATGCGTAATATTCATCAAAATTGCATATATCGTAATCTTTTTATGCATAAAAAATGTGAGTCTAAAATAATTATTCGACAAGCTCAACCTTACAAGAGCAAGGCAGATTAGAATCACGTTTTCTCACTGTCACACTAAGCTATACCCCCAAGTCGAAGCAAACAGGTCCGATAGTTTTCCAACGCGGTAATTTCAAAGTGCGTCTCTTGTTCTCTCTGGCCCGAACGAGAGCACACCGTGCGCTAAATACTAGTCATTCCATGAGATCATAAATGCGGAAAATTGGAAATAAATTAAAATTTACGCTGTGAAATAAAATGGGTATTTCCATGGGGACCATATGAATAGGGGTCTTTCCAATAAAGCTTCGACCCAAATGAATCAGAGCGGAATTATAACGTATCGTGTTATATTAATTTTAGTTGTGAATGTAAAAGCGACGTTATGTCATAGGTACAAAAAGCTTCCACAATGTCGGCTGAATGAAGAATTTTTCGGCTATTTGAGCTCTATAGTACTTATACAAGAACAATAAGAATAATTAAAAAATGGTGCGGAGAATGGACAAAAATGCCGTCCAACGGTCTTGTTCTGGGATTATCTCTAAGCTTCGTCGAACTGCGGATCACGGGCCTTTTCCTAACATTCATTAATAGTTTTGTAAATAATAAACCTTGTCTAACTAAATTGCACAATAAACACTAAACATGAGTTATCTCACAGAAGATATTTTTTTTATTATTGAAAACTATTCTCATTGTTTTGCTATCACCCGTTACTATAAAAGTTCTATTTATATCACCTCTGTCAGGTACACACTACCTCTATACTCGTACTTATGCCAAAATGTATACATATATGTTTCTTATAAACCAAAACAAAACCTTCACACACAAAAACGCGCACACAATATTTCCCATGAAAAATTTGGCCACAAATCTAAGACTTGTTATTAGATGTTCGGATTGCTGGACGGGTTTGAACCTGCACCTTCTGCGGTTTTAAGAGCGGAAAGTCATAATGTTTTTATTACATATAACTAACCTTCATTGATCCCTATGTCACCTGTAATTAGATTAGACTACCGGGAACCCGACCAACCTGCCGAAAATCCACAAAGACACCTGTGTCTGTGTGTATGTTTGTGTGTGTGTGTGTGTGTGTGTGTGTGTATGTGTAGGTGTGGGTCCAAATCCGGCGACCCGAAAATCTTCATGTTCAAAAAATGTGATCATACATTACAACGGAGATAACGTGCGTTCGCCTCCTGTCGCTAATGCTTCATTTCGAGGGCAGGAATAAATAAAAAGGCTAGTCTAGGTTCAACCCCCAAAAAAGGTTCCGAGTCACGACCCTACCGTCCCGCGCGGCGAGCCCTTAATCTTGAGGGTTGTAATTAGGGACGGCCACTTTTGTACTTAAAAAAATATATGTTTTTTTTATAAGTTGTGGTGGCCTAGTGGTTTCAAATATTGCCTCTTAAGCAAAGGATCGAAGGTTCCAGCCCTATGTGCGAATTATATTTGAAATTTACCCATGACCATAATGGTGGAAACAAAAACATCATGAGAAAACCTGAACACAGCTGCGATGAAATTTAGTAGCGTCTTTGAAATTCCCAATCCGCAAGAAACATTAACAGATTAGCCAATTTTGATAGCGTTGGAAATCTGGGAGCAAGTTCCACAGGTCTGACCAATGACTGTCTCACATTAATAAAAATGACAAAAATAATTAAATTACAATACAATACAATACAATGTTTCTTTAATGCACACCAGAAATAGGCGGCCTTATCGCTTAAGAGCACATTACATTAAATTGGCATTCATGCCACAAATATAACACTTTCACGTGCTAGTTCTGTAGAATGATAGTGAACAAACATACCATACTCATACAATGTAATATTGTAATCAGTAGGGGAGGCAACCCTTGTAGCAACGATCCCCAGAGGAGGGGGATGAAGTTTTAAGCAAATACCTACTATCGGTTTTTTTGTGGCCTGTTAATGTCTGGGCGGAGGCTCGTTTTGAGACCAAAAAAGTTCTAGGACATGCTAGAAGACAATAGAAAAAACTATGGATACATTCAGCAGAACATTATATAATATAAAATATACATACCAGAAGGGTGACAAATGTAACGCTATTTGCTACAGCCTGTCTGTTGGTCAGTTTATCACAATATAAGTATCTCAAGAGTCGCAATAACAGACGGAAATATATACATGTCATAATGTGTATTTCTATTACCGTTACGGAAAAAATAGTAAGATTATAATTAAACTAAAAATAGACTCAGAAGAGAAAGATTTTTTAAATCAAATAGCCAGCCAACATTTATCGTACTAATTCAAATGACAAGATGGTTAATTAAAATCCAGTCCGTTTCCATGTCATCCAACTAATCATTAGCAAGATCAAACACCCCATCATTAAAACAACGGAGCAATACGCCTAACAACGCGAGG
Organism: Choristoneura fumiferana; assembly: GCF_025370935.1. Taxonomy (NCBI): domain Eukaryota; kingdom Metazoa; phylum Arthropoda; class Insecta; order Lepidoptera; family Tortricidae; genus Choristoneura; species Choristoneura fumiferana. The sequence continues at coordinate 17,170,697 of NC_133478.1, forward strand.
GCATAATGAAATAAATGTAGGGTCCAAATTCATTACACGAACAGAATTGACCCGACAGGTAAACGATGATGAAATCGACGCTTAAACAAAATTGAACGCAACAGCTCTAGGGAGAAAGGTTAATCTTGCAGCAGAAGATAAATAGGTAAAATCGTAAAGATTCCGAATAAATAATCTGAAATGCCTACTTGAAGCTGGCGATTTTAATTTTGGTCCGCTCAACGTTTTTACGGCCATCTTTTTAGTAAAGGTATATTGCTTAAAGTTTTAAGGGATAAATAAAAAGGTGAGGGGTGTCTTGAATTTTAAAAGTTTACGCGGCTTTGATCTGAACGGAGATGAGGCGACCATTAATTAATGGGGAAAAAAACTTTCCGCAATTTCAAATTTGGATAAATTAGTAAAAGTTAGACGGTTTAATCTGGTGCAAAATTAATCTAATATCGCCAGGTAGTACGTTGTGGGGTAAGCGTTTGAATATCTATTAAAATCATGAAACAACATGTATGTAGGTTGGTATCTACAATAAGTGCTAAAGATTTAGATCGGTTCTGAAGTAACACTCTCTCCTTCTCTCCTTCTCTCTTTCTCATTATTTTTTACCTTCCGAATTGGCGTAGGTCTCTTTTAGGTTTTCCATGTGTGCATCATGATGTCTGTCTAAGCATCTGCAGTGAGGCTTTAGGTTCTGCTTGTTGGCATTGCCTTGCTTTTTGCATTTGACATTACTACAGGCTAAAAAAAAACTTTTAGCATAGTTGTTTATCCTCCTGAGCCCTCGTGTACTTTACAAAGGACCAATTAACAGTAAGACTAACGGCCGAATGTACTGAATAAAGTACAAATTGTTCATTAAATAAAGAATTTAAAAAAAATAAGAAATGTTATGTTAAGCACTAAGTTTGTTAAAAAAGTCAGGACTCAGGAGGACAAAATTCTATTGCCATCAAACCTTGACAGTAAATCGTCCGCAATCAGTTCAAGTTCTTCCGTATACTCTAAAAATAAAGAGACCCAACACTCTATCCAAAACCGTCACTTTGATATATATCGTCTTCATTAAAGCGACCCCAGTATATAAAACGGTGTATAATAAAATTACGGAACCCGGTCACGTGGCGCCCGTTCCGACTTGCCCCCGAACGATATTAAGACCTAAAGAGGGTTTTTTTAAACTTATTATTGCCGTTAAATCCCTTGTCTTTTGCGTAATAAAAAGGACAGTTTGGTCGTCTCGTCTGTTTGGGTTTCGGGTTATTTGATAGGCATTTTGGATCCCCAAGCATACTAATAAAAATATTTTTTTCTTTAAAAAGTAAAAAACATGTTTTCCCACCATAGAGTATTAATAGTATATCAACGTGCAATTAAAGGAAATACATTACTTAATGTTTCTTTTTATTTTGCTTTATTTTAAGGGTTCCGTAGGCAAAATGGCAAAAACGGAACCCTTTTTAAAACCATTAGGGGGTTGCTAAAACGATTTTTCGATTCAGTGATAAGTTTGCAAAATATTCAACTGTAAAGTGCAAATTTTCCTTAAAATCGAGCGTCCCCCCCCTCTAAAATCTAAACCGGTGGGTGGAAAAATTTGAAAAAAATCAGGATGGTAGTAAGTATATCAAACTTACAAGGAAAACTATAACAGTTAAGTTTTCTTGAGAATTATTAGTAGTTTAAGAGTAAATAGCAGCCTAAGGTATAAAATATACCTAAACTTGAAATATTCCGTACAAAATAAGAAATCCTTAGAAAAATATTACTAATTTTTTTCATAACGGCTACGGAACCCTATTTCGGGCGTGTCCGACACGCTCTTGGCCGGTTTTTTTATTATGAGAGGAGGCGAACGAGCATGCAGGCCATCTGATGAGAAATGATCACCACCGTCTATAAGACCATAAGTACCAACAACTCAAGGAAAGTCATTGGTCTAGTGCCGGCCTATAAAGAAAATATAAGCCCTTTTCCTGGAAGCCCCGACACAGTTGTCTATAAACACTGCTAACAGAAATTGATTCCACGATTTCATTGTACATGGCAGAAAGTGCCGAAACGTACAGGTTCGCCGACGTTGGCCCAACAAGGTACAGTGTACATTAAAAGAGCCATTCAAAGTGAAAAAGCATTAAGTTGTCAAACCGTCAGTCCTATTGCTGAAAGTTCCCAAATTTATTTCCCTCCAAATGTATCTAAACCAACAAAATTATATTTCGCCCACACAAGATTAAAAGCGAACAGGCGAGAAATAATTCATTATTCCCTTTTTGCTTATTCGAATACATTAACATTATTTACTTGGCGGTTCTTTGTTAGCGGATTGCTTCAAAAACGCTTATGTAGAGGTATATACGAGTAATGACGTTCGTCACCTTCAGTTAAATCTTACATTACATACGAGTATTATAAAAAGACATGTAAAAGACTGTTTGCTGCCTTTCTATAGAATTATGATTTAATTTTTTGATTGTAACATATTTTTCCGTTTTGTAAATTGAAAAAAAATATTTTGACTTTGACTTTGAATTTTCATGTAACAATCAAATTACACTACCCCGGGATTTAATCATGCAAAAACAATATAAAATGATAATGTAACATTTTTCAATTTCTTTAAAATCGAGAAACAAAATACTTTAATTATTTTCTTACTACTTTTTGCCAGCGGCTTCGCTCGCGCACGATAAGTTTGTAGCTTAAAACTCAAAATGAACTAAAACAATTACTTTGCTCACCCGCGACCTTATGATAGCTATGATTATGCAAGAAATGCGTGTTCATGCAGTTCCTCCACCTCCAAACTGTACGAACACACACAAATCACACAGACCCATCTATCACCGCCGCCACACCACACTGACGCGTTTCGAACTCAACCAGAGCTCATCTTCAGAGCAACACAACCGTACACCATGCTAGCAGATGTTAGACCTGATCTTGCATAAACGTAGCTATCACAAGGTCGCGGGTTAGCAAAGTTATTGTTTTAGTTCATTGATATGGACCTCCATGTTAATCCAGGGGAGGGTTCCCTGGCCAAACCCAATAAGTCGAAATAATTGGCTGTTGAAAAAAGAACACTATGTAGAAGCTTAAATTCGATTTTTTTATGAATTATTAGATCGAGTTATTGGGTTTTACCAGGGAACCCTCAGTTGTATGGAAACACGAACTTCTCACTCTCAATTTGTATGGGAACACGAACAGCGCCTCTAGCGGAACGTTTGCGATGTTCGTGTTTCCATACAAATTGAGATTTTAACGCGAACGCAATCGAGACGTATTTTGTAACCGAAAACTTACACTAAGGGTACAGTATATAATTATCAGTGTGACAAATTTCATGCCAATCCGTTCATTAGTTTTTGCGTGAAAGAGTAACAAACATCCATCCATCTATCCATAAAAACTTTCGCGTTTATAATATTAATAATAATTAAGTTCTTATTTTACGCAATTATGTCACAAAAGTGTGAAATAAATATTGTGCGAAGATATTCACATAAATAGGTAAGTATAACTTAGAAGCCTATTTTATAAGGATTCTCACAATAAAACAACTTTACTATAGAGCATTATTTTCTATAGCGCAGTATAAATGCTCACCAGCCTTAAAAAAATTAAACATTTTATTCCCTGAAAATTTACATTACGATCTCAGTACATACGTTACTTTGTACGCGCTTTATATACCGCTTTATGTATGAAAGGAAGCTATCTGTCGTAGGAAATGTTAATTTCCGTTCACGTAACGAGATCGGTAACATAACGTACGTCGGTATGTTCTTTTGATTTTTTTACCTTTAAGTTTTGCGTATTCATAAATCGACTACACTTTTGAATTATGAAGAAAGGAAAACAAGTCTCCATATGCAACCGAGACTGTCTTATAGCAGCCAGCTGCTGAAAAAAAAATCTAGATTTAGTAATTAAACCTGATTTAGGCTGTGTTTCCAACAGAGACGAGCAGAGATGTGTTGCGAGGACTGTGCTTCTCATGAACCAATAGAAACGCTTCATTTACCTCGCCTCGCTCAGCCCATCTCTAATGGAAACAGCTCGGCGGAGCGACGATAGGTAAATGAAGCATTTCTATTTGGTTCATAACACATATTCCTCTTAAGCTCGACAGTTCCATGCAGTTTGACAATACTAACCTGAGCTAAAACTTAATCAAGATTTATGTTTTGAGCATGCATTAACAATGAGTGAGTCTTAAACAAGGTAAATATAGAGCATGAATTATCGATTTAAGGGAGCTTTAAAAGTTTCCGAGATATAAAATGTCACAACTGAAAATTTACACGTGTGTGTTACAAACAAAAAGAACTATATAACAACGTTTATATCATCATGAGTCAGTGCCTTCACTTAAATATATTAAAACTCGACATCAAAGGTCTAAGGCAATCTAAATATATCCCATCCCATCCCTAAGAAATAAATGGAAATGGTAACATACATAACTTTGGTTATCTTCATCGTCACGAAGACAAATACCGACCTGACCCTACTAAAATTCGAACCCGGAACATCTAATTTCATGTTCAGGGTTTTGACTACTAAGCAATTCGGTCGTCAAAGATGCATGTATAAAAAACCATGTTTTCTATAGTATACATGAAATGAATAAGCACCATCACGGTAGTGGCAAGTTGGCAATAAAAACATTTGATGTTGCCATTAAAACAGTGGCGAAAGTGAACGGTGGGAATAATCAATACCAGCCGGGCCGCGCAGGTACGCCCCTCCCCCGCGCTTGGCGGCCCAGAGTAGGGTAGTACAGAGGCTACGAATTTTTTAACCTCGTAAGGCCCAGCGTCGTAAATTTAGAACATAGTCTAATCAAATGTCTCTTTACTTGAGTGACACTAAGTTCCAAATTGTGATAGTCAAAATTTGACGTGCGACTTACGAAGTAAAGGAGGGAAGTAAATTAATTTGTCATAGAAAAAGGACTAATATTTTATGTGGGTATTTTGCATGCTGTAACATAATTATGTATATAATTATAAGTAATAACGATATGGATTTGAAATTTTATGAAACGCGAATGGTCAATGGTGAATGGTAATTTGCCTGTTACTGAACAGGCAAATTTGTTTCGTCACAATGTAGTGCGTAGTAGCAAAGCACGCATACAACCCTACGAACTGGATAGTATCAATTACATCGATGTAATAGTATATTATTATTAAGATAAAAATAATGAATTTGTAATAAGATAACCGTAAGATAAAGATAAAGGTTTAAGATATTGTTGGGGAAGAGGTGCACGAGGGGTGACAATGCACTGGAAGACGCAGCTTTGGCAGGCTTTTCAGTAGGTAGGTGGAAAGACCACATCACTAGAGCTCAATGCAATCGGTGGATGCCAGGTAGCAACTGACAAGTTATCGCTTATAGCGGCATTCTAATGAGGAGGACTTTCTTTGGCAACATACATCTTTCACCTGATGACGATGATTACGAATTCACTCGTTATTTAATTCTTTATTTACTTCCTTTCCATCGTTCTTCCCCCTATGCCCTCTCTACGCGTGTACTCTGTGCGCAGCATCCCTCCAGTCAGCGCACTATCTAAACCGATTGATGCAACTGAGTTTTCGCCAGCTACTTCTGTTTCATAGTTTATAAAAAATATTCTATACTTGCTAAAATCTTTTCAATAACATTAAAAGTCTAACTGACTCATCAATCGCGGGCCCTTAAACTAAGATAGATGAAATTTTGCATAGAGGTTTCGTATGATCTAGACAAGGAACAAAGTAAAGATAAATGTCAAGCTTTAGTGGAAGCTAAGGAATTATTTAGTGACACTAATCTTGTAACAGATAAGTAATAAAAGTGTGAGTATAGTGATAATAGCTGTATAACTGACATTGAACTTTATGGATGATACAAAAATTATGATTAAGTAATACAAGCAGATAGTATTAGACAAAATGAACGAAAAATAATTTGTCTGCAGTCCCGAAAGTATTGTAGTATTAAAGATTTTGTACTAAAACTCAATAATACCTAAGTGCCTCATTATGCAATTGGGTCCATGCCGCCGCTAAGTAGCACTCGTATTTAATAATTAGTGAAACAGCAGGTGATCTTGTTCTTAATTAACTTGATAATGCTTCTAAGCACGAGAGAGCTCCGCCTTTTTTTTAACCGAGGAAGCCCGAAACATCTTCATTTCAGTTTGGGCAAAAATGCTTTCGTATGTCTGTATTATCCGTCCAGCTGTTTTCTTCTACAGGTTGCATTTTTCAGCCGTTTCTCGTGAGGGTTTGTGAGCAGATTCGATAGTTATTTGTATTTTTTTTGTATATTCAGTTTTTTTTTATGTAGCTTGTAATATGTCCCACTGCTGGGCAAAGGCCTCCCCTTTCTTTCGCCACTCTTCCCTATCATGAGCATGCACCTGCCAATCGAGCTGAAAAGCGCTCAGGTCGTCCCGCCATCCAAGAGTTATATTCAGTTATTGGATATTAAATTTTCTAAGTAATTTTCTAAGTGGCAGAGTGATAGGGGTTCATAGCGTTAAACTGAGATCCACTTGGTTAGTTATATAAAACGTTTTACTTTTTTGTCTTAATTTTAACAAAACAGGCATTAACTGAAAAATAAAGGCTGGCATAAAAAAATTACAATTGATCAGAAACCAATTTCACCGTTATTTTCTAACAGAATATAAAAAATACGACTTCTACTTACCTTTACCTTTTATCAGTCATGAAAATGCGCAGAAAATTGAGTTAGGTTTATTGAATTAAGATAAATAAAGGACATAAAGGACATATTGCTTAGACGACATAAATGTTCATCCCACATTTTTATTTTGCTTTGTTACGAAATTTAGGTTTTAGGTTTCTTTTGTTGAGCACTTTTGAATCACAATAGTTGGATGTTCTTGAAGGCACAGATCTACGAATCGTGTATTATTACGTTTTACAATAGAATAACTCTTTATTGAACCCGTCATAATTTTACAAAATAGAGAAAGTTACGTACCTGGATATTATGTAAAGACGGCTGGCTATTATTTGGTTCTTAATTAACATTTTGTATTTGTATGTTAATTTTTTTATACTAAAATAATGAAGAAGGTATGGAAATAAAACTAACTCAAACATAAATTAACTATGATACAAAATTCCTCAAATTCATTCTTTTAAAATCCTTTACGAAACAGTAGGTAAATACCTACTCAAAATGCTAGGCTAGGTGTTTTGCTTGTGCATAAATTTTTTAAGTTTTTCAACTTCGCACTCACAACACGACACCCGTCAAAAAACAGCACCTACCATAGTTTTTCAAACTTGTAATATGTTTAGACATTTTTGCTCTTAAATATTTCATTCAAAATTCTATATCCTTTTGCCAGTGTATCGCCAGAGATTTTCTCAAAGGCCAAATTACGAATATCATATCGTCAACGTAAATTGATAGCAGCTTGAAAACGAGCTTGTTTATAAACAGGCACAAAGAAATCTCAAGGATGTATGCATGTTTTTGATCCGTTTTAAATTGTTTAGTTTAATATGTTAAGGAAGTATCGAGCGTACGGTTGATGAAACAGAATCGTATACCAAGATGGAATATTTTTATAGTAAATTTCACGATGTTTTCATTCGCAGGTGTATGGAATATCACATGACATTTGAAGCGAAAACGTTCAACTTTGATATGGTCCGTTTTTTGACATTTCCGTGGTAAGAAAAGAAGATAATTATGCAAAGGAACTGACAATAGTTGACCATAAAATTCATTTACCACCCTAACGACAAACACGACACGAAAAAGAGTCTTAATGTGTTAAGATTGAAGAGCCAAATACCCACTTTGTCGCAACACCAAAAAACATCTTTTTTTTTGTTGGCTGTTATATATACCAAAAAGTACCTACACTCCTGCTTGAATTACCATTCTAAAACACTCAAATATAACTTTCAGACTTTAAACCATAACTAATAAATTACAACCACAATCTATCAAACGCACTTTATTACGTCATTTTATTGGATATTAGCTTCTATTACTAGTTGTTTAGGGTTTCATATGTAGTAGTAGTTAATACTGCGCCGGTTGCTCCGAAAGATTTAGTGTTAGTTAGTCTAGTTAATCATCGGAGAGGAAAATCGGGACATACTCGTATTCTAGAAATTCCAAGTAATATAGAAACCGGAATAAAACGAGATCTATCCAATTCTTACCCATTAGGGATAATAAGAAGGAGGGAGACGCAAATACCGGAATCAATATTTTGCAAAAATCGCTTCAATTCTTTCGAATATGGACTCGGAGCAGCTGGTTCCCGATAACGACGTCTACAAAGTTTGCAGTTCGATAAAGCGCACAACTGTGATGTACAACATCAACGCTTTAGTCAGAGAAAGTTCAAGGTGCTTTTGATTACATGCAGCATTGTATGTTGAACATTGTAATTTAAACTGATTTATTACTATTCAGATCGTTGGAAGAGATTGATTCGTATATAAAACTTAATAATTTGAAAGGTATTTTTACTAACTTGTGTATTCAATTCGAGACATTTTAAGAACGAAATTCCACATTATTTCACTCGAGAAGCTGTCACGAGAATATTAAAGAATTATTTTTAACGGAGAAATATAATAAGTTTCTCAGTAAACGTCATCTTGTTATCTCAGTTTACTTTTTCAGAAGAAAATAATGCAAACAATCTTTAAAGTGTGTAGGACAATAGCTTTAGGTAGTTTGCTTGTTACTTCGTCACGTCTAAGTCACTGAACCGATTTAGATAAAATTTGCAGACAGTTTGAGACATACATATCTGATAGTTATACAAATGAAAGGTCATCAGTGCGATGGCCTTGAAGATACGTCAACAGAATTTCGCAGCATCAATAATGTATGAAGGAAAACGAGCTCTTAGTGAGATTCTATTTGGGAGGCATCTCATAGTACTTAATTGAATAATATAAAAAAGTAATGAGTATATAGACTTATAGGCGCGTTCCAGCGATGCTAGCAAAGATAAGTGCTCGTCTAAATCTTTACTAATTATTATAAATACGGAAATGAGTTTGTGTGTTTGTGCCGCTATCGCGTTGACTATTGAACAGAGTGCCACGAAATTTTACATTTATCTAGAACAGCGTTTCTTAACCTCGGATCGCGACCCAAATTTGGGATGGTGGTATTGGGATGGTTCGCTGGGATTTTCTAATAAAAGCCTCACAAAAAATTTTTTTTTTTACCTACAAATATTATAATGACTGGTTCGCCAGCCAAAAAATTGAAAAACCGCTGATCTAGAAGACCAGAATAAATATACTTTTCATACCTCTCATTCAGAAAAGTAACTTTTCATCGCGAAAGTATGAATTGTTCCCGAGGGCTCGCGATTAACAAATTCTTTGCAGACGAAGTCTCGGGTAACAGCTAGTATGTCATAATTTACCTTCTGTCAGATAATATCTGTAATACCATCTCTCTTTGTCTTATTCAATTAAACAGTTGAGCAACAACAAAGAGAAACAGAAAGACAATAGAATTTTCGTTATCAGTAAAATAAAAATAAAAACGGGCAAGTGCGAGTCGAACTCGCGCACCGAGGGTTCCGTACACATTTATAGGTATGTAAGTAAACAGGAATCGTGACTTAAAGATATTTCTCGCTTTTTCCGAGTGATTTAATTCGTCCAGTGTATGCAGAGCCCTACTCTTAAGCAAAATGTACGCAGTGTGGGGTCAGATTATATTGGTCAATGATATTTACACAGACTAAAAAAATCAAGATTTTCAGACTTTTCTAGTTGATTGTGTTACAATAGCAATTCATACCAAATTTCAAGATTCTGACTTCACGGGAAGTACCCTGTAGGTTTTGATTCCCTTGCGAGTTTCGAAAATTTGCGGAAATTTGCAGCATAAACGGCTGCATCTTTTGATTGCGTTGGCTTAGAAGTTTGATTTTTTAGAATACAATTTTTAGAAAACAATTTATAGAAAACAATTTATAGAATTTACCTAAATTCCCACGGGATACGGAATAAAACGTACTATTTTATACTAGCCAACTAGCTGATTTGGAGACTTGATATTTGAAACATATATTTCTAGAGTCATAGAGGTAGGTGCACTAAAAAGGGATTTTTCGAAATTCCCACGGGATAGGGAATAAATGGGATTTATATTTTTGCTTCAAAGCGGCCTTAACTCCGTAATTATAAATATGTGACCTCAAATTTGGCATACAGGTAGATAACACTAACAGGTAAAAACTGTTTCAAGATTTCCCAAAAATCCCACGGGATAAAACGTTTAAAGAGGATTTTATAAACTAACTGAATCATAAAATGCACAAGCTAAACTAATAAACCTAAGGACTGCAGATTTGGCATACTTATGTAAATTTGGTGACAATACAATAATCTGGCAGTGACATTCAGGTAGTCCGGCCAGGATCGTCTCCGCAGGAACGAACTCCTCAAAAGTTAATGGCACATATACAAGAAATTTTGCAAGATTATTCAATTTCTTTCAATGACAATAAAAATTCTTTATATGATAGACACCACCTGATGCTATAGCCAAGGTCGTCTGCTCATGAGGGAACTCCTCATAGGTCGATAGCTCTGATACGTAATTTTACAGACATGTACGTTCAGTTTTGATGATACACATGACTTAATAAAAGACTGAAATAGCTATAAAGATAAAAAAAATATTAATAACTATCGTGTACGAAGTTGCAGTCAAAAGAAACACGTAGGCACTTTAATGTTTTTCGCAATTCTACTCCTGAATATGTGAAACAGGAGTTCAAAATTGGTATGAATTATGATTACGTAGGTAGATTTTTTAATTCGAAAATTTGCACCATCTGTCTGAAACGTCTGTCTGTATTTGTATTTCCATGTAGGTAATCCTCCGAAAAATCAATCAAAACACGAAAAAAAGATTCGTAGAATTTAAATTCATGTTACCCCAAATTTAACGCGAGCGAAGCCGCGGGCAAAAGCTAGTTCCTCATAAAAATACACACGTTACACAGTCAAAACCCAACAAATTACCTAGACCTTTAAACAATTGTAGCCCCATTGGCGAATAATAAAAATATACCTTTCCCCGAGTCGGGGGATTAAGGTGGAATAGTTTTGGGTCGGGGAAATTGCAAGTGGGGGTTCCCGGGGGAGGGGGCTTAATGGTATTTATAATGCCCGGGTTAGGGATTAGCTGGTACGTGCCGGTGGACTTGTTAAGCGGTGTGTATTGATTTTTTTTTCTTTAGTTTAATTGGTACGGTTTAACGAGGGGATTAACGTTGTTTGTTAAAGTTATACAGCGAATACAATTATGAAAAGGTACACTTGTTTATTGATAAAGTGAGTATTTGAATGTCTATGTTGTATTCAATGGTATGTGTAAACTTCCCAATCCGCACTGTGCCCGCGTGGGAAATACGCCTTAACCCCTCTAGCTTTGACAGAAGCCCATGCTTATTGGCTTTAAAATTTTAAATTTCTGAGCACACTTAAAAGTACTTTTTTATAGTTACAAAACCTCGATAGTTATTTGATAATCATCAGTTAATCATCATTTTTTTTTCACTAAACTTTCCACCTCAATTTATACATCTTCTTTTCCTTCTAGTAAAATCCTTTCGCTCCACCGATCGCAAACAAAACCCGACCCAACGATCACTCGAATAATTGACTCGAAAACGGAACACTTCCGCATATATAACATCAGCAGGATAGGATTAATTAAGATTGCAAATTCACCATATAAATAATAACCTAACCCCAATCGCACCCACAAGCGAAAGGTCCTACACGCGCACGGCATATCTAAACATACGCCATTTTGACACGGGCTTGCGAACTACCCACATCGTTGCGTAAAATATTGTTGAAGTTGCGGGTATAGTGGCTTATTGAATTATCTTATCTCCATTGTGCTAAGTTTTAATGACCGCTCTCGCCACGTGGGGCTTTGCTTATTCACTGCTATTTACTAGTTCGGGTTGATTGTTAGATAAGAATGAGGGAGTGTGGTGCGTCAGCAAGTTTTGGTGTAGTTGGAGCACACTTGAGTTAAGATAGTATGCCTAAATGAACGCAGGGTACTTAATCGTAACCGTACATAAAAAAGAATAGCGATTAAGGGACAAAACAGACAAAGTTGAACTTATTCCTTGGCAGGTTTTTTCTGGTTAAGCTTCGAGTAAAAAAAATAGTCCCGAAAATAAAAGAAACGTAAATACTGAAGTTTTTGAGAACATGTATGTGCGGTTCGAGGAAGCAAAAAATTGATGTTTTATGAAAGTTACAGGAAAAAGATACGGTGGGAAACAATTATGTATTTTTTAACAGACTTCAAAAACGAGGTGGTTCTCAATTCCCCGGTTTTTTCAAGATGTCTCTTTTATTATTATAATCATCATCATTACCATCTCAGCCTATATAACATCCCACTGCTAGGAACAGTCCTCCTCTCAGAATGAGAGGGCTTGTTATGATAAAAAAGTTATAATAATTGCAGACCCGAATTTTTTTTTACCTTATAAACGAAAATAAAATACGCTCTCTATTCAAAAATAATGATTACAATCTGATTATTTCCTCTGCGAAACAATTCACTCTTACTCCGAATGTTCCACGATATCGCATCAAGAATATGATATTGCCAGAAAATATACATACTTGAAAAGTTGCACAAGTACAAACAGCCATCAGAACTCACATACTCCGCTAAAGATTTAGCTCACGTTCAACGCACTCTCCAGGTGGGTGGCGAGGCGATGCCATATTTTTGCGTCACCTCCATATTTATATGTTAATGCCGCCCGAAAGTGATCCCGAAGTTCCCTGGATGAGTTCCGAAAAATTCCCGAACTCCTAAATCTAATTTCGCCCTCACCTCAGACCGGTCGACGTGCTCGCTCGCAATACCGAGCGGTTCTTTTATTTGACAATCACCAAGTGCGCTTTTCCATTGTAGTGTTTTACGTGACTGACACGTCAGACGTCTTCTTTTATGAGTGCATCTTCAACTAGTGAATTTTTGGTAAGTTCTCTTGCGAGGCTTAAGAACTCGGTACTCTTGTCCGCTTGCAGATGTTTATTAACTGTGTATTTTTTCTACAGCTGTATATCTCGAAAACAGTGTAACTTTTACTAAACCTAAATCTAGAAATAGAAATAAGAATAGAAACATTTATTCCATAAATTATGAGAAGTGTACGCATAGTGACACTGACAGTAAGTAGTGTAGAGTTCACATACGGTAAAAAGCATCAACAGCTACCCATTTCCAGCATAATAATTCCAAAGAAGTAAACGGTAACGTAATTTTGTATTACCGACCCTGCAAAATAAGTCGGATTGACAAATCTTTAAGAAATATTGACTTTAAGGTACCTCACCTCACGCTGACCTCCCACAATTTAATAAAAGGTTGCATTATCACTCATTTAAATTAACTTTTTTTAAAACGGACCACGTGTCATCTACCGGAGATCAAAGATTATCCACTATTAACCAAACTCCCTGTATTTATATAGAATTATACTAAAATACGTGCTAGTAAATGGTTCTTTATAAATAAGTAAAGTTCCATTAAATCAATATATTCAAGACGAAAACGTCATCTTATATCGGACCAGAGTGCATTGGAATTGCGTCCTGAGTGGAAGTTATGACTAGTGAAAGGGGCGTATCATTTCATAGCTAGACAGAAAATGTATTTCTCTTTTACTTTCCGAGGGGAATGTTTAGATCAAGAACATAGGAACAAAAAGGTGTAGAAGCGAAAGTCTTCCGTAGATGCATCATCGCTGTTGCTGAAAAATATCATAGTAAGTACAACCGTTTCGGATTCGTGTCATTCACGGAGTGGTAATATGCGACGCCACAGGCCAATCAAAAATATATAAAAGTATAAATACAATATATAATTATCTAAAACGAATACTGTGAATTGCGTCAAAATTGTAAGTCGAATTCAATAAACCGACCTTTCTTGTTTAATCATTGAATAAAAGAAACAAATATAAATATACTCAGCGGCACAAAATTTGGCCCACTCTACATACAAAATAACTTATACGTAGGTACTGCATACATTTGATGACCAAATTTTTTGCTGCTCATTATAGTTAGACACACAGCAACATATAAAATAAACTATGTTCTAGTTAGTTACTACAAGATGACAGATAATGCTCCCTAAGCGTAGACTTTAAAGAGAGGTAAATTTGTTACTATTGATCCTTCTATTCTTTGCCTGTAAGTTGCCGACGAAATGAACTATTAAGGTTTGGTTTATTACTTCGTCACTAATTGGGGTCGGTACAGATTTTTGTAAGAACTATTCGATTTGATTTGGAAGGCGCGGATGAAAGGCTCCAGTTGTTTCGTATTATTCCTTAGCACGAACATTCGTATTTCTTAAATGATATAGAAGTTATTGATGGAGGTTATGGGTTAAGATTATTTATTTGTCTAGGAAGTTGATGTTCTGTCATTTAAAGAGTTTTTAGTCCATGGTAATAGATTACCCTCTTTATCAAAAAACGCTATCATTAAGCTCCATAGAAGAAATAACTAATTTCTTGGTGTGTCAAGCTATATTATAACGTTCGTGAAATTTTTTACGCATTATATTTTTTTTAATAGCTTGTAAATACTCGCAGCCTTAGCTCAGAAGTTCAATAGAATATAAGCAGTTTCTAAACTAGTGTCAATTTTGAAAAATCCTTTGTTATTGCACCTCTGAGATTCTTTACCTGTTAAATTCTAAGACCTCACTCCAACAGCTTGGATTGTGTGTTGTCTATCACTCAGTCAAACATGTTGCTCTTCTACTAGAGAGATCTTCCGAAAAAAAATAAAAGTAGTCCATAGGTAAATTAAGGTTATCTTAATTTAAAGAAAAAACATTAGAAACGATCAAGATTTTTCTCCGATGACCATCTAATGGACAATGTTTCAGACATACTCCCGATGTCACCCAACGCTTCCAACGTAAACGACTTTATCGTCCACACGTTCCTCTCGGGTTATGAATTTTTATTAAAGCCCCTCAAACCCGAGGGTTTAATTAATTCCTCGGTTACCGTAATTTATAGCGGGCATAGTATACCCTGATTTTTGCAGGGCGTTTACGAATTAGCGAAAGAACCCCTTTTTTCCCCGTCGACCACTTTACTTTGTTACGGTTTTGTACTTTCCTTATTTTCTCCGCGGTTTATGGTTAACCTAATCTCGGATTGTTACGGCGGTTAGTGTTTGTGGAAAGTTTTCCGTTGCCCACTTGGATTCAGTTTTATTCTCATAAATTTCTAGCGTTGAGTATGCGGGAATGTTGAGAGTTAAGTATGTGTGAGAAGTTAAAAGTTATTCATACAGACAAGGAAACATTTTTGTTGTTTTTTTTTATAAATATGACTCTGACCAATGGAGGACAATTTTGCCAGTATCTAGTATGTTTTGCAGTCGTACGGTAAAGCAATTTTAAGTGGGTGACAGACGTACGAGCAAGTACGCGTACTTAAGGCTCGACGAACTTTTTCGCCTGTGTGTCACCGTAAGTAGGTACGCGTACTTTAAAACCGTCGGCGATCGAACCGGTTGGAAATCTTGCTCGTGGCTTGCAAACTTAAAAAACCGCGTAGGTACTTTAAGTTCGTACGTCTATCAGCCACTGTAGAAAACGAAATATGAGAGGTAATGGTGGATGAATGACAGCGCCGACAAGGAAACATAATTGGGTACTAGGACCTTTTTATGATCAATTCCGCTATGATTTCTTTGGCAGGTGTGTATGGAATGTCAATATGACATCAGTAGCACAAAGGTTCCGCCCTGGTAGGTACGCGATTCAGTTATTTTACTGTGCAAGTTGTGATGTGTAGGCACATCAGGGTACGGAACCCTAAAAATCACCATTGACTTTGACTCTGACTTTGACATGTTGTATGGACCGTCACAAAACTGACTAATAAATTTTGTATGGAAAATGAGGAAAATAATTAAGGCAAAACGGGTACGGGCTAGCGTCGCTGCTTAAGTGACTAAGTAAGAAACACAAGCTGAGATATAAGGTGCATAGGGAAATTCGTGTCGGTACCGTTGAGCATCAGTGGTGTAGCGGTATAGCACGCGGTACGGATTACCGAGGACCTGGGTTCGATTCCCAGTGATGGTCTTATTTTTCTGTTTTTTCTGTGCATCTATATTTCAGTTTGTATTTTCAATTTAGGTTTTACGGGATGACCGTAAAAGTAAAAATTTGGAATTGAAATAAAAAATACAAAAAGATTCCAATAAACCAATCTCAAAACGGGTACATTTTTTTCTGAAAACCTTTTTTATTTTTTTTGGGAATTCCTAAAATGAAATCCCAAAATTTAAATTCAAATGCCAGATGTAATAGTTTACGTGAGAAAATCCAAGGGTAAATACTAGTACAGGGGTCACCAAATGGCGGACCGCGGTCCGGATCCGGGCCGCCGACCTTTTTTGTGCGGACTTGTATTGTATTACTGAGACTAGTTTAATAAAATGTATGCCGCTCTTTAATTGGCATTGGTCTCAAACAATGTTTTTTTTTTAATAAAATAGGCGAATTTAAGACATCTAAGACATTGAAAGATTTTGGTTTTAGTTGGGTTTTAAAATTATAACCTATTTATAAGTTACCGGAATTATAGCTAACCATAGTTGCCATGGCGTTAAAAACTACGTTGATCTTTGCTCGTCACAATTATTTAAAAAAACGTAGTGTCATCTGTCACCTGTCAGTATTAGGATTAAGCGGTTTAGTTACATAACGTTTATTTACGATGAAGGTCAAACAAAAGTCAAACATTATTTTTCAAATATACGCACGATCATTTAGTATTTTTTTACTAAAATGTTATTTATAAAATTATTTAATAAACCTATTCCTCGAAATGGTTTTGGAATTAGACCACATTGTAAAAAAGTGATCAGTGCCAATAAAATTGTCTTGGTTGCAGTCAATTCGACAATAAACGACCGGACCGCGATGATAATTTTATTTTAAAAACTGGACCCGTGAAGAAACTAATTGTTGACCCCTGGTCTAGTAAATGTAAGGAAAGATATAGGAACGCCGTAGAGCAGTTAGACGTTACATAGTTAAAAACCTTCGGGAATGGTTTGAGATGAGTGTACAGTCACCAGCACCGATATCTGACACAACAAGCGTGCATAAATATCTGATACGACTCTATTTCTAGGGCCGGAAGGACGTGTCAGATATTTTTGCACGCTCAACTGTGGCAGATATTAATGCTGGTGACTGTACCATCGCTGTTCAGAACAGTTGTCTACAAACTAGGAGTTGCAATGAGAACGAGTTAAATATTTTAGACATAAACCAAGAAACATAACCCTCTTTCAGAAAGTCGGGTAAAAGTAAAAACAGATGTTAGACTCTATAATTTTAGATGGTAACATGCTGAAGCTTGTGTTGATTTGAAGATGAACTCTGGTTGAGTTCGAAACGGGTCAGTTTCGTGTGATGGCGGTGATAGTTAGGTTTGTGTGATTTACGTGTGTTCTTACAGTTTGGAGGTGGATGAGCAGCATAAACACGCATTTTGTTGCATCTAGATTATAACTAACGAAAATTATGACAAAAATAACACTATCCCAAGAACTTTACATCATCATTCAGTTGCGAAGACAGTGGTCCTTTTTTGACTCTCTTTAACACACGCTCACTAACAATGTAAACAAGTCCCACTGACGTTAAATCTGATACAGTCCAGGGCATAAATATCTGTACAGCCATAGCGTCAAAGTATATGTACACATCGACTTTATGGTTAGTGGCATAAAGGTGTATAGATATTCTTGGCGTCTTGATAAAGTACCATATATTTATGACCTTGACTATACCTGTGTCATCGGCAGCTCAGGTAACACAGTCAGTCATAATTCTATAACAAATATATTTTTCGTATATAAAAGTGAATCGGTAAAAATCCATCATTTCCATCCATCATCATCATCATCATCATCCATCATTTAAACAAATATATTTTTCGTATATAAAAGTGAATCGGTAAAAATCCAAATCGCATTTAATATACTCCAATCTAAATTTATGACATGCCCAAAGATAGCAGTGTTTCCGACTGTATAAGGTTCCCGGGTCTGCATTACTTCCGACTCAACCGGTCGTTGGTAATTTTTCCATCCCTTGCCCCGGATGAGATAGGCTTTGAGAGTTAACCCTACTTTTCCGTACTCAACTCTATATTGAACTATAATATCGGAACGTCTATTTTTAACTTACTTCAAACAACGTCACGTGATATAAATATATTTCAGAAGATCTTTGGATAAGTCTAACAGTTACACTCTAACTAAACACCTCCGTAAATGTTTCACGTGATGATTAAACAAATAGTTCACCATTAAATTTATTTCATACGTTCAAGCTTTTAGCAAATATAAAGAACGTCTAAAATCTAAAATTCTTAAAGCTAAAAATTACAACAACCCCGAATGGCATTCAATATCTAGTCCGTTTAGATATTCGACGTTGTTTGTGATGAATTTGATTTAAATTACAGCTAGGCAAAGATAGGCAGACGAAACTTGACAATTGTGAGCGAAATCTCGGCTCATAATTTGATAGATCTTAAACTAAATTCAAAAAATATTCTAAAATGAAATTCAAAACCCAAATTAAATTATTCTAAAAAAAAGCAAGCCTATTCAGACCAGACGCATTCTCAATTTTTTTCAACTTGGTTACTTCGCGAAATGAAGAGAATTTCGTTGCGGAAAAATTCACACTGCGAAATTTGGACGTAATGAATACGTCGGTGCGCTGAAAAAATTTACAAAATTCCACGGAAGTGTTGCGTGGGGTGTTTTTTCCGGGTGTCGGGAAAAAGGTTTAAGGTAACACCATTTTACCCCGGGAGCGGGGTAAGCAGAAAGTTTTGTTATGTTTGATAAAAAAAGTCCTCATCAATGTAAGGTAGCAAACACACGGCATAAAACTCATTAATAATCAAAACAAAGTCATGGATTTTAAACATGAAACTACCGTGAGACTCGCTTGTATTAAATGATATTGTAACGGATAACTCACGTCTTAAAAAATGCGGGTAGTTGTGCGCCGGTGTTAGTTTCACCGGGTAGTCGCGCGAGCAGAGCGGTGGCGCGCAGCCGCCGAGTTGCGTTGCTCCTAGGAAGAAGGGCTACCAATTAGCCCGAAACATGTCGGTCTAACAGGAAAACATCGTGAGGAAACCCGCACAAACCTGCGAAGCAATTCAACGGTGTGTGTGAAGTTCCCAATCCGCACTGGGCACGCGTGGGAACTACTGCCCAAGCCCTCTCATTCTGAGAGGAGGCCTGTGCCCAGCAGTGGGACGTATATAGGCTGGGATGATGATGATGATGATGTCGGTCTAAACTCAATTTAGACGTGTTATCCGTTACGGTTCATTGATTTTAAATTATTTTTCACAACAGCGTAGGTCCAAATCAAATTGTAAGTATATAGGTACATATCTCATGCATGATCGTCTCGGCTTATATACGTCCCAGGCTTGGCTTGGTCCGTAGTTCCCATGCAGGCCCAGTGCGAATCGGAAACTTCACACACACGACAACAGTTTTGAAACTTTACGTCAATAATTTAAACCTATTTCAGTTTTCAGTTAAATTTCAAATGCATTGGGATATCAGACCTCAAAAAAAAGAATCAAAGCACCTATCATAATCATCAATCATGTGTCTCTCTATCCGTCAATCTGTCGTAGCTAATTTTCTCTGACTATATAGGTATACGGTGCCAATGAAAGCCCCGTTCATAATCATGAATCAAATAATTGTACAGACCTATATTCTACATAGACAGGGCGACAATACAAGTACATTCAACAAAACAGTCTAAAAAACTTCTAAACATTACGTGTCGCCCTTTAATAACGCGACAAGAACGTAGAGAAATGCACAATCCGTTGCCTTACTGCATTCGACTTCCGTAGCACATGCCGTTCGTAGCGCTACGCCAAGTGTAGCGCTGCTACGTGTTTCAGCTGATTCGTAGCAGTCCATCTGTCACTAACACTCTCTCTAAGTCGCTACACTTTTGATAAGAGTGGTCGAGGTCGTCGAACCTTCATGAGGTACAATAATTTGTTTCGAGAGAGAAGCGGATCTGTCACAGTAGCCGTGTCAGCCAGTGCGATGTTTCAAATAAAAACAAAGTAATGATCATGGAGTGATAAAGGCTGACCAGGAATAAAAGTATAAAAAACCCTGACGCGAGGGCAGCATTTTATATTGCAACATTCTTTACACTTACTATACGATACCTACCAGTCACATTGACAACGGTGTCGGTGTTGTTATTTAAGGGAGTATTTTCTAATCCCTCAGACTTTTCTATGACAAATACTTTTATACATTATGAATTATTTCCTTCCAAGGCTATGGATAATCTTCGGCATTTTAACGCTCAAAAGCACAAATACCACTTTAGAATATCACGCGCACACAACGTTAAACTTTGACAGCAATAGATAGATGACAATTTGAATTTAGTGTTACCAGTGCAAAAATTAGTTCTATTGGTTTTCCGGCGAGGTTTTTTATAATTCTGGTCAGCCTTTACATTGCGTAATAATTTATTTATTTTAAAGCAGACTCCAGGAGGATAATTCTTGCATTAAGTACAAGGACGTCCTGAACCGCCACTTTACCGCATGTAACATCCCATGCGACAGTTGGGAACATCTCGCGAAGCAGAGACGAATGGCACAGCTCTGTAAATAAGGCTGTTGCAAATTTTGAAACGCATCGCTTGGAACACCTGGATGCCAAACGTCTTATTATAAAGACCCGCCCGTAACCTTCCTACACTTACACATACGACTAAAGTATGGAACCAGCTTCCTGGGGCAGTGTTTCGGAGCGGTACAACTTTGGGATCTTTAAAAAACGAGCCTATCAGTCACTCAAAGGGCCGGCAACGCACCTGTGATACCCCTCGTGTTGACAGGTGTCCATGGGCGGCGGTGATTGCTTCCCATCAGGTGACCAGCACGCACGTTTTCCCCCTCTTATATAAAAAAATATATGTATATAATGATAATGGTCAATTACATTGCGCGCCCTGTAATAGGGAGGAACTTTAAAACAATGTTTGATATTCGGGCACATAATAAATAAGCCTAAAAGAATATCGAAAATACAAACTGAAATATAGATGCATAGAAAAACCAGAAAAATAAGACCAGCGCTGGGAATCGAACCCAGGTCCTCGGCATTCCGTGCCACGTCCTATACCACTACACCACCACTGGACAGTGATACAGACACGAATTTCTCCTATGCACCACATATCTCAGCTTGTTTGTTTTTTGTTTTTCTGGTTTTTCTATGCATCTATATTTCAGTTTGTATTTTCGATATGGGTTTTACGGATTGACCGTAAAAGTAACAAAAAAATTGGACTTGAAATAAAAAAATACAAAAAGATTCCAAAAAAACAATCTTAGTTAAGCCTAAAAGGTTCCCCTTTGCCGGTCACGACATGGAGGACATCGTGTTCTCTAATAATTTATTATATAAGGAAAGAAAATGTCATTGGGACCTTTACTAGGTAAATACCTTACAGTTGGTTATATCGAAAATGTACGTGATAGATGCATGCGAATAGTAATATAATTACTTAAAACCATGAGCTTGTAAAGCTTGTCAAAGGGGAATATATTCCAATCGCCTTTGGCATTCAGTCCCCAAATCCTGACCTATAGGCATCTACATACAACCTAAGCTCGTGTACCACCACAGATAAACCATTGAGATAGACAATGCAAGTGAAACGTACGGGCTGCTATTTGCGAAATTTTGTAAGTCTGTTTGTTTGTTTATTTATTTGTTTGTTTGTTACTTCATCACGCCTAAACCGCTGAACCGATTTAGATGAAATTCGTTAAATTTCAGTTTGAGCCCCGGAGAAGGCCATAGGTTAGTTTTATCCCGGAAAATTGCATAGTTCCCACGGGATAGCGATAAACGAATTCTGCGCGGACGGAGTTGCGGGTAACGGTTAGTAAACAATATTTGTTGATAATGCACGTTACACAATCCAAGAATATTTAACTGAAAGTTTTTAAACAATAGGTACATAAATTTACTACAAGACAGCTTATAATTTATAACGTCTTACTCAGAACAAGATAACCTAATCTTACTGAGTCTATAAACAGAATGTCTGTGTGCTACCCGTTGACCTGACAGACATTGATTGCGTCGACAACCCTGGCCGGTCAGATTGCATTTGTCATCCAAGGAAAAACCCACTTTATTGCCATTAAGCCTAAGGCTCAAAATCAAATACGACCCACATCCAAATAAAATGGCGTCGATCCCAAACAAAGTGCAGTTGCTGTGGACTCTAAAATAGGAGTGATAAAGGTGGTTTTTGGGAAAGTTTTGTTGTTTTACACGCTGTAAAGCGTATCCAGTCATTTGTACAAAATCTAAAGTGCCCGAGGATGTATTTGGTATCGTTTTGAATGTTTTTTCGCATTCAAACGTTTGAACCGTCGTTGTTTGATTTGAAATTATTATTTTTTAGATACGGTCAAGGTTGAATTCATGGAAGGGATTTTTGGGCAGCAGATAAAAAAGTAACTAACCAAATGAAGTAAAAGAATTTCTCCACACTGTAAGAACACACACAAATCACACAAACCCATCTATCACCACCACCACCACACTACACTGACGCGTTTTGAACTCAACCAGAGCTTATCTTCAGAGCAACACAGCCGTACGCCATGCAACCAGATGTTAGAGTACCATAAACTTAGCTATCATAAGGTCGCAGGTGAGCAAAGAAATTCTTTTGACGCCTTCAACTAACGCCTGATTCAATAAATTATTTAATTAATACTTTTCTTTTTTCTTCCATCAGTTATGAATCTATACCACCATATTGTGTTCAATTCATCTGAAGATATCATCTGCTTAGAATGAGTTTCCACCAGAGATATGCGAGGATGGGTTTCTATTGGTTCATGCATTACAAACATAGGTATTTATAGGCGCCATCTATAAAACTTTTTAGTTACATTCTCACTGGTTCCGCATTTCTCCGCGATAAAAGAAATGGCGCTGGTGTCTATCGCAGTACAAACATAATTAGATCTTATTTCTTATTTATTTTATTAGGTTGACATTTTGGGAATTTGAGGCTTTTGAACATGTTTTAATTTTAATTGATATTTTTAAAGTTATTTACGTCAATTAGTAATCGTCTGGTCATATTAAACACATTAAAAGATAGTTGCTCAACAGGAAACTACTTCACGCCGTGATAGCGGAAGTTCCCAATGAAAGTTTTTCAATTCAAATTTATATTGCAATTGCAACTTATTAAAATCATGTAATAAATCATGTTATTTAATTTGATAAATTACTTCTATAAATTAATTCACTAGAAAAACCCAACATATTTAAATTAGTCCATATTAAACATTTAAAATATTATTTAAAAAAAAACACTAGTTTGACTTTGAATCGGCTCTCAGCCAATCAGAGATCAGTTTTGAGATGGCGGGAAATGCGTCGTGATTGTTTATTGTTTTTACGGGACGGTCGCCATTGTTGACTCGTAAATGATAAGACATTACTTTACTTTGCAAGTTGTGGTAAAAACTTAAAAGTGCGCTTTGATTCGTGATGTCTGAGCCTCCGGATGGTAATTTTCAACGGCCGGATGATTCTGCGCCGACATATTCCTCGCCCATATCTGGTGTAAGCGCAGCTTTCGATGTTTTGAGTTGGTACTTAACCAAGGGACCCTATTACAGCTGTGATTTTTATTTTTTAACGCGATGCAAAAAGAGAGGTGTTATAAGTTTGACCGCTGTGTGTATGTCTGTCTGTCTGTGGCACCGTAGCTCTTAAACGGGTGGACCGATTTGAATGCGGATTTTTGTTTGAAATCATGATTTCTAGCGATGGTTCTTAGATATGCTTCATCAAAATCGGTTCAGCCGTTTTTGAGATATTGAACTTTGAAGTGACAAAGTCGGGGTTTTCCAACTTTTTGTTTGGATACATACTAATATTATAAATACGAAAGTATGTGTGTTTTTGTATGTATGTTTGTCCGTCTTTCGCAACGAAACGAAGCGACTTTTTTTTGGCATAGAGATAGTTTATGGGCCAGAGAGTGACATAGGCTACTTTTTATCCCGAAAAAATGCAAAGTTCCCGAGGGAACAGCGCGCGATAACCGAATTCTACGCGGGCGAAGCCGCGGGCAAAAGCTAGTTTAACTATATATTAGTAATTTACTTTTTGTTTGCTAGCTTTTATAATTGAAAAATGGTAACATAATTTTCGTATTGAAAACAAAAATTCTGTGGCGTGTTTTATTTCGATTAATATGAGTAAGTCTCACGGTAGTTTCATTTAAAAAATCCCAGAATTGCAATTCAATAGCCTGAGCTAATTTCATGCGAGCGAAGCCTCGGGAAAACGCTAGTGGAAAAAAACGAAATGCAGAAACAATAATTGAAAAGATATAGAAAGCTCATACGGGATGGTTTCCGGCGTAGGAAGCTATCCCGATGGCTGCGTCCGGCCTTTGCGAGCTTTCAGTAACGAGAGCTTCGAAAGCTCTTGCGTCGTTCCGTTGGAAATGGGACTAAATTGCTAGTGTTCTGAAAAATGATTACGTTATTCATTTATTTTTACCTAGTATTCATAACACAAGCTTTGTTTACTCTAGGACTAGATCAATTGGTTAAGCGTCCTGTGATATTTATTTATTTATCGGTATCTTAAATTTCTATTATTTTTAATTTGGACCCTAATCGCCTTTTTAACCAGTGATAAATAAATACTATGGCTAAAAATCAAACCAATAACAGTACCGGCAGCATGAGCTGTTAGGTATACAAGGTGGGCCCTGTAACATGAGCAAAAAATTAAAACACAGCCTCCACTCTTAATCTTGAGCTAATTGAGTTCTACAACTTTTGAAAATAACTTGTATTATGATTTTTATTATAGTTTAAAGTTTAATTGGACAAGCAATGTATTGCGAAATCTTGTTACGTGACAGGCGATATCATTTAGGCTATTGGATGCCGTACATTGAAAATACCATTTAATTTGTTTGGAATAAACATAATGATAAAATTACTTAATTTTTGAATGTTGCAGAACTAAAGTAATTCCATTTGGGTAGCAGAAACTGTGTTTTAATTTTTTGTTCCTGTTACAGGGCCCACCCGGTATAGTTTACAATAGACATTGATTGTTATTAATATAAATATAATTTTATTAAAAAGGTAAATATGGTCCTAACAAGATGTGTTGTAATGAATTGTAAAAAAACTAAATAACAAGAACTCGTGACTGTAAATTCTAATAGATTTCCTAAAGTATGTTTGAAACAAGAACAAGAAATAAATGGATAATTGCCAAAAAAAATATATATTATTTCGTGGGCGATGGTACGAAACACCATTTTTAACTGAAAACAACAATATTGATATAACTGCCGATCAATGATAATAAAATATCATGACATTTCATTGAAATTATTACGATGTTTCAGTATTTCCTTCTCGCTTGACAGTTTTGACAACATAATGCCCATAGTTGCACCCGCTAGGTGGCGCTGCCGTGCACGATCCCAATAGAGAATCCACGCTTTAATTACTTTTGAGCGTTAAAACAAGCTACAGCGTACCCGGCGCACCTATAGTGTCTAATCAATCAGCGTCCATTAGCTCTGTTATCAGGGCGCCGCAGCCGGCGGCGATACGGCGAATTAAAACCGGACCGGCGGTATTGGCGCCGGCGATAAGGCTGTGTTTCCATCAGAGATGTGCGAGGGAGTTGAGCGGTGCGTGAATTTGTAGCGAAGATGTGTGACTGAGTACTTAGCGACATCATCTCTCGCAACACATTTGACTGGCAGAGATCCCTTTAGGGATAAATCCGCCTTTGTACTTAAGAGAAGTCTCTTCGTTCCATTCTCCATAAAAACGTAGTCCCGGTCTCATTTGAAAACTAGGCAACAGAAATAGATGGAATTTTGTAAGTATGGACTAGACGTAATTAACTATGCTTGTGGTTTTTCAGATTTTCATATAAATCTGTAGGTAATATCAGAATTACAGGAGCTCAAAAGTCGACAAAAAAAGATGTCAACTTTGCACGAGAATTAAAGACTAATAAAGCATTTTTACAAAAATCGAAAAAACCACAGGCATAGCATAGCATAAATATAATGAATATCTTGATTATAAACTATTATTGATTTCTTTGCTATACTTTTAGTATAATATGAGGACAACGAAACCCAAAATTCAACCGCCCAAATCTTGAAAAGCCTACAGCTATCTCGATATAAATTACGGACGTCGTTGCGGAAGGCATGGGGGGGGGGCGGCTGCGAGCGCTTATGTCACGAGCGATAAAGACAGCAATATCCCAAACGAATAAATAACGCGGCCGGCAGGGAAACTTCTCTTAACACTTTTTAACCTTTTTGTATTTCGTTTTTGTACAATAAAGAGTATAAAAAAACGAACATTTCTCGCACACAGCCTTCTCTTGTTTTATATATGTATACGAAAACCTCGCTCCGCCTGAACTGTTTCTACTAGAGCTGCGCTCCGAGGATATTGCAACGCATCCTCGCTCATCTTTGGTGGACACGCAGTTTAAACCAGGACGAGCCGTGCAGTTAAATGGAAATGTCACAATTGCGTGCACCTGTATCTTGCTATTTTTGCTATAGCGCCGCTTGATGTTAGTTCTAAAAATTGAACCGTTTTATGGAAGCTGTAAAAGTAATGCAATGGTTTTTGACCATTTTCAGGATTATCTGATGCAAAAAAAAAGTCTTTAGATAAAAAATAATTCTTGTTAGTATTATAAATGCGCAAGCATGTCTGTTACCTCATTACGCTTAAACCGCTGAACCGATTTAAATGAAGTTTGATATGAAGACAGTTTGAGACCCTACAAAGCACGTAGGACAGTTTTCACCCTGGGAAATCGCATAGTTCCCGCTCGATAAACGATTTTTCATAGACGTTCTTTTGAAATAAGTATTACATATCATTATGTCACTCCGATAGTTTTGATACCTCATGTTGAAAACTGGCCAGCGGTTTAGGCTACAAAGAGGACCAAAGAAGCCAGACATTACATACGCTCGAAAAACATAATCCTCCTTCGGGCAGTCGGGTAAAAATATACGAACGACACTTTACAAAGCATTGTAATTATATTTTAGTAACGTGAAATAAACCGCGTAGGTACATTCTGAACTGTACGATTCGATATCGCAAATTGAAAACGGTGGTTTGACACAAATCGGCTCACCGAGATTGTTTTTACTGTCTATAAATACTACTCCGGGATAAAAACTATCCTATGTCCTTCCCTGGAACTCAAACTATCCGTACACCGAATTTCATTTAAGTCAGTTCAGCGGTTTAGACGTGAAGAGGTAAGAAACAAACAAACGGACTAACAAACATTCCAATTTTTAATATAGTGGGATACGTAAAATTTAATTCTAATTCATCCAACCGTTTTAGTGTGAAGGATTGCAACACGATCACAATACTCATGTACTCACAAACTTTCGCATTCATAATATTAGTATGAAGAATATGAAGTAGAGGATACATGGATGACATGGGTGCAAACCTTCGTATTAATCAAACCATCACCATCATACATGACGCTACCTACTTACAATCAAACTCGAGACCTCCAGCTTCATATGCAGGGTCACTAACCTGTCATGAGTATTTTATCCTTTTGTCTCTACATAACATGATTAACATTTTGCATTCCTATTTTAAGCCATAATATTTTTAACGGCACACGATTGCATAACTTACGAGTATTCACGATAAACTCAGCAGCGGCGTCATTAGAAAGCCAGCATAAGTAATATTTATGAGCAAAGTGCCGGCAATTATTCCAACCAACACCCCCCCGGTACTAGGGTGCGATATTAATATTAGGCAGTCAGCAAGAAGCCAAATAGATGGGCAACAAGATCTAAGTTCGACAATATGTATAGACATAGTATATGTCTATAGTACCTGTGTTTTCTGTACAGCTTACTATGTGTTGGTGTCCAATAAAGAGTTATTGTATTGTATTCTATTGTATGTCGGATGATGAAAGTAGGGCATTAGTATGGGGCGTTTAGGGGCATACATGTCCAAATGTCAGAAAGTCCAGGTGTCACATTGTCCATGGTCAAAAAGTCCGAAGGATGAAACGTCCTAATGTCAAAAAGTCCATGATCAAAAAGTCCGAAGGATGAAACGTCCTAGTGTCTAAAAGTCCTAGCGTCAAAAAGTCCATGATCAAAAAGTCCGAAGGATTAAACGTCCTAGTGTCTGAAAGTCCTAGCGTCAAAAAGTCCATGGTCAAAAAGTCCGAAGGATGAAACATAGTGTCTGAAAGTCCTAGCGTCAAAAAGTCCATGGTCAAAAAGTCCGAAGGATGAAACGTCCTAGTGTCTAAAAGTCCTAGCGTCAAAAAGTCCATGATCAAAAAGTCCGAAGGATTAAACGTCCTAGTGCCTGAAAGTCCTAGCGTCAAAAAGTCCATGGTCAAAAAGTTCGAAGGATTAAACGTCCTAGTTCTGAAGACCTTTCAATTCCTTTTAAATTTTCCTTTCGATATTGTTTTTAATTTTCCGTACTTCAAGGACGCGTAGAGGTGTCAAGCTGAATATGAAATACTCAAGTCTTGAAGCACTTCTTGAAGCAGTGAAAAAAAACACATTTCTAAGTCAACACAATTAAAAAATTCTGTCCTTAAAAAAGATATTTCCATACGAATTGCCATAACCGAAAAACCTATAGGGTAACAATGTTTTAGACTATCGTGGTCATTACTAATTTTTAACCCCCCACGCAAAAAGAGGGGTGTTATAAGTTTGACCGGTATGTGTGTCTGTCTGTCTGTCTGTATCACCATTGCTCTTAAACGGGTGGACCAATTTGAATGCGGTTTTTTTATTTAAAAGCAGGTTTTCTAGCGATGGTTCTTAGATATGTTTCATCAAAATCGGTTGTGCCGTTTTTGAGATATTGAACTTTGAAGTGACAAAGCCCCCAACTTTTTGTTGGTTAGGTTAAATGATTTAAATTCGGGTTTTGTTTGCTTTGATTTTAGAGAAGCTCGATATTTCGGCACAGGATAAGTGATCTCGTGATCACGGCGCATGCAACTGTACCTATAGGGTAATTTCTGTTGTCGTCGAAACGTATAATTTGGTGTGAAGATAGCTTGTGTAGCACAATATGAAATGCGGAAAATCCCAAAGTTTTATATCTGTATTTCTATGTCAATAACCAATATCCCACACTGCGTATATTTTGCTTAGTACAGAGGTTATCTTAATCCTAAACTACCTACGTCCTTTTCAGAAACACAACCACATATGTGCGGTCTAGGAGACCACTCGTTGTAAAGGATATGCAATAACTATACAAATTTAGTTTAAATATATAAAAAAGTAATAAAACAATTTTAACAGTCTATTCTATTTATTAAGAAGATAAAATAAGAAGAATAAAGCTATGAAAATGAAGAATGAAGAAATTGATGAAAAAATGTAAATATGAAGAAATAAAAACTTAGCATAAGTAACGGTAAATGACGCCTCCTGTACTATTTTGAATATGTAAGCAAGTAACATGCGTTTTTTTTTCTGCCACCCCGGGGTTGAACGGACTTTCGGGGGAGGTGTAATATGGCAATTGGCCACTTTCAGTGTTTAGCAGTAACACAATAGTTTACTGCTACATAAACGCATATTGCTTGTGTCAGCGACAATCGTTATGTATATATTCTAAGGTTTAGTTAATAAAATGGGTCTTGTTTTTTACGTACATCTACCACCGGAGTCTTATTTACCACCTGCTGCACATAACACTTCAAAATACAGCTTCGTGCTGAGCCAGCTCTATCCAACTGCACTTTAAAGAATCACAAAAAACAAAGCCTCTAAAGCCTCGCATTAAAAATTCAAAAACCCACAAGCAGAGTGCTCAAAACTCTCGTCGGAACAGTAAAAAAAACTTCAGACCCCAATGTTATGATTAGAGGACGCCGAATTCGCAAGGTCGCCCCGGGCGGATTATGCAGATCGTATGAAAATCCCTTGCCCGGGCGTCAACTGTTACGGGACACGGCCACGGGTTTGACGCAGCCAGGGTTGCCAGATGGGAAATTGAAAATCCTCACATAAATACCAATTTTCTATGTGCGGGTGTCATTGTTTTGACGAAACGCAAGCGAAGTCGTTCATGACACTGATCATTGAATCTATGTTACCGTCCAGGTCATACCGACAAGATTATTAGACTTTTGTTATTGGACGTACTATTATAGGTACTTCATACAAAACTTCAAGTTTCTAGGAGCACAGAAATAGGTAAATTTGATATGGAAAAAACCGACCCCCGACCGACCAACCGACTTCAAAAAAGGAGGAGGTTCTCAATTCGGGTGTGTTTTTTTTTTGTATGTTTGTTACGCGATAACTCCGCCAATTGTGGACCGAATTTCAAAATTCTTTTTTAGTTCTAAAAGGACATACTTCCGAGGTGGTTCCATTGACACCAAGTCAGGATCTGATGATGGAATCCTAGAGAAATCGAGGGCAACCCTTGAATTTTTAAAGCATACCTACAGCGATTTTGGTCAAAAGTCAAGTATTTATTTTCAGAAAGTATCATTTGGTGAACTGGACCTGATGATGAAGACCGTAGGTATCGGTACTCTCTTATAAAATAATATAACTATGGCCTGTTTGAACTTAATGGAATCGTTGTGAGATGCAACTTGGCTACAAATCACTTAAAACTATGAAAAAAAAATTACAAAAAAAAGAACCGACTCCAAAAACCTTGAAAATAATTTTCTACTACTTTGAAGTCGGTGCCTCAGCACGAGCCAGTAGGAGTGATTAAAGCGAAATACATTATGTAGGTGAGGTAGACGTTTATAGTTCCACTCCTGCTGGCTCGTGCTGAGGCACCGACTTCAAACTAGTAGAAAATTATTTTCAAGGTTTTTGAAGTCGGTTCCATTTTTTGTTTTTTTTTTAATTACTGCTATCTTTTGAAGTTCTGATTGCGTCGACTTGGATGTTTGATTTTTTTTACTATAAGTACTACAATCAAAGGGTAGACCTGAGTATCGGCGTGATATCACACAGTTCTGAGAAAAAGGTTTTGGCAGACGGACAGACAGACAGACAAATAACAAAGTGATATTATAAGGGTTCTGTTTTTCCTTTTGAGTTATGGAACCCAAAAAAATTTACATCTGCTGGATATGGAGTAATGAAATTTGGCACTCTTGTTTATGGCAACGTCAGTAAAGACCACGGGGATTTTTTAAATTACGGAATTTCAATTCAACTGCTGTATCTAATGATTTACGCGTGCAAAGTCGCGGGTAAGCACTAGTTGAATAAATAATAAAGGTGTCGTTGTCTTAGGCACAACCCTATTGGAGTGACGTCATCTTGTCGCGGAATAATCAAGTGTTGTTAACGATGTGGCAGGGCTGGCTGCATGGTAGAGCCGAGGCTAGGGTTGCCGACGAACTGTTCAAGGGGTTGTTTGAATAATCGGGAAATTACTGGCGCAGGAGGCGTGACATATGGCCAGGCCGTCAGGCTGCGCTTATACTAGAGATGTGTGAGGTATGTGTTTGTCATGAACCAATAGAAACGCGACATACACCTACGCCGAGCTGTTTTTAGGGTTCCGGAGCCAAAATAGCAAAAACGGAACCCTTATAGTTTCGTTTCTGTCCGTCCGTCCGTATGTCACGGGCATTTTACTCGAAAACTACAAGATGTCTATGTCTATATCAATGAAATTTGGAATACAGATGTCTTGTCAAAGCCGCTATTTAGTTTTGTAGTTGAATTACAAAAATAAATATTTATAAGGAGGGGGAAGGGGGCGCACTCCAAACACGTAACAGAAATTGAAAAAAAAAATGTTTTAACTCGCATCATCGTGTGGCACATAGTTCGACAGCTCTTTTGAAAAGATAGTAAGGTTTCTCAAAAACTTGCTTGCTTGAGTGAAGATTTCTGGAAATAATCGCTCCCAAAGTAGCAAAAATTGTGTCCCCCCCATCTTGTAAACCGTTTGTATAAAAAATATGGAAAGGTAACGCTTCATAAATTATTTCACCGAAAATTGGTTGCAACATCGGTTATACCGTTTTTGAGTTATTGCCGAAAAACAGCGCTTCTCAGCAAAAGGATGTAAGTGCCGTGAAGATACGCTCTTCTTTTTGGTAATAGATTTTAAGACTGTAGTAAGTGTTTTTAATGGTGTTATAATTGTTTTTAATTTTAATTTAAATTTAAATTTTAATTGTATTAAATTGTATGGGTTTAAAAAAAAAATCCTAAATAAAGAAATTTATTATTATTATTATTTAAATTACTTAATTTTTTCCTAGTTCACATATATTTTCCTAATCCATACTAATATGCAATACTAATACTATATATATATATATATATTATATATTAAATATACCTAATAATTATAAATGCGAAAGTGTGTTTTTATGTTTGTCCGTCTTTCACGCCGTAACTGAGCGACGGATCGACGTGACTTTTTGGCATAGAGATAGTTAATGGGCCGAGAGTGACATAGGCTATTTTTATCCCGGAAAAATGCACAGTTCCCGAGGGAACAGCGCGCGATAACGAATACCACGCGGGCGGAGCCGCGGGCAAAAGCTGGTATATTAATAAGTAAAAAAACACTGGCTTTTTTTTTTAAGTTTAAACATTGATTTTTTTGCGTAACTGTTAATAATTTTTTTTCAGTGAGAACCTTCTTCAAAGTACTATAAAATTAAAAAAAAACCATGGATGAAAGCGGCAAATTAGTTCTCAAGTTAGCATGACCAAGGGAAACGGGATTCATTTTTAAATAAATATATACCTACACATACGTACTCGTATACTTAGAAATACTTCTCACCTCGGATATAGACGTGCAAATCAGCCTAAAATGTACAAAGTGATACTAGATTTTGCCCGCGGCATGAAATGGAACATGGGGTGTGTTTCCCCTTTTTACAAGGTAGATGACCTGAGGCGAATGATGCAATTTTTTTATTGTGATTTTAAAAAGGTCCGACAATATCGCTCTGGGCAAAAGAGCCCATGTGGCCCATGTGTGTGTGCAGTCATTCCCCAGGAGTTTACCGGCGTCATCATCAGCCTGTATCTGTCCAGAACACAGGCATGGCACTGTACTAGATGATCTTTTCGTGTGTAACAAGTAATCTCTATACTATCTAAAACGGATTACTAATGTATGGGCAAAAAACTTTTCCCAAAGTATCACATCCAAAATATTTTTACTCAAATTATCATTTGGCAAAAAATCATTTGCCAAAAAAAACTTATAGCAATATGACAGTTATTACAAATAATAATTTAGTCATGTTTCATATTACCAAGTATTACCTACATTAGTCTGTTCATATTTATTAATTTCTCATAAATTGGTTGTCTGGAAGAGATCGGTTTTTAGTGATAAGACCGCCTATTGTGTATTGGTATTTTTCTATTTTTGTAATGTCTCTGTACTGTTTTTGGTGATCAATAAAGAATATTTGTATTGCATTGTTGTATTATTTAGTAAAATTTATCGTTTGGCATAACGCACTCTTCCCAAATTTCGCATGACATAATAACCTACTTTTCTGGAAGCAGTTCGTATCTGTGGGGGCGCAGTTCTAACCTAACCTAACCTACTTTTTCTGATAGCAGTTCGTTTTTGCAGGGACGCAGTATTAACCTAACCTAACCTAATTTACTGGTAGCAGTTCGTTTCTGTGGGGGACGCAGTCTAACCTCATCTACTTTTCTGATTCAGTTCGTTTCTGTGGACGCAGTTCTAACCTAACCTAACCTACTTTTCTGGTAGCAGTTGGTTTCTGTGGTTAGTTTTGTGCGAAATGCCATTTTGAACAATATTTTTTTTTGGAATACAATATTAGCCAAAATAAAATGTTTGCTTAATAAACGTATGTCGTAATAAAAATTTGATAAAGTAAAATTATGCATAATGATAGTTTGACCAAATGAATAAAATGCGAAATGTAAATATGCTAAAGATTCTTTTGGGAAATGAAACTACTGCGATACGTTTTTTGGGAAGTGAAATTTGGCGAAAAATATTTTGCCGAAACGACAGTACACCTATCTACATATACCTAACACCTGCACTGGACAGATGTGTAAGATTTTCTCCACGTTCTACAAGGGCTACGTCTTACCGCAGGAAAGTGTGAAGTTCCCGCGGCAAGCAAAGTTGCTGGCAACAGCTAGTAACTTATAAATAAACAAACAGACTCCCAAAACCGCTTTGCATTTATTAATTAATAAAGATAATACCCTCACGTAAACGAGGCAAGAAACATCAATGCCGCCTTTATCCGAGTAATACGGTGCCTTATCATCATTAAAATTAGGTGGGAGACAGTCTCGCGATACAGAAAAACTTTATTATGTACTTGAGATTGATGCAGAGGAAAATACTAGGTCAAAATACTACTTGGGTGTGGCAACGTCAATGACGCTGAAATGCAGTATGGAATTAATGGCGTCATAGCTAATTTGGAATATGCTGGTAAATTGTGTTGATATTTGAACTTTCATTGCCATTTTATTTCGCGTAAATCTTTTTTTACGGTTCTAATTTAGTGTGTATTAAAAAACATTCGATTTGACCTGTCGTTCAGGCAATCATAAATTCTAAAGATTAATAAAGTACATTGTCATAATTGCATGGATCATCTTTACCAAGTCATGAAAATCCTTATTACAAAAGCGGCACTGATTTTTTTATAGCTCGGACTTTGGACAATAGGCCTACAAATCAATCCAGGAACCAGTTACGATAAAGTACAAGCAAATAATATAATAGTAAATTTCATTACAATATTGCTAGTAAATTTACTTGTAGGCACTGGATCATTCAAGTAGGCTAGGGAGAGGTCCGATGCCCAGTCTGTCAAACCAAACTATAAGTACATTCTCATACACCTAGTAAAAATACCAAGTAAAATACCAAGTTTATATTTACACCCCTAAGACTATAACGGGACCACATTAAAGCAGCTTTGTATCGCGGAGGCTGATGGACTATATTTATGGGAAGGGGGGGATAATTACTAATGTTTGGGGGTGGAAACAATATAAACTCATTATTAGAGGATCTGTTCGAATATTATGTGTAAAATAATGTCGGATTGCAGGAATATCAAATTGCTTATTGTTGTTATCAAACAAAATCTCTAGTTGAAGGACATGGTGTGAGAGACATGTTTACGAGTACATTGCTTTCGTGTCGAGATTGTTTAGAACTATCCTACTACCTTACTAGACACTCAACAAACGCAATAAACTATCTATAAGCTATCGTTTTGTAGCAGTAATAAGAGACATTAGTGTTCTTTCGAGATGGGCGGATGACCTGGTTAAAGCCGCGGGTTCAAGGTGGATGCAAGCCGCAGACAACCGAAGTAACTGGAGGTGCATAGGGGAGGCCTGCGTCAAAAAATGACATCTTACAGCTGATACCTAATGGGTCCCGACTGTTGAATTGTATGTTAGCTAATTAAGAGAGTTCTAGACCACTAGACTTGTTTTCTTTTTAGTGTATTTGAGGAAGTCGGGTTTTTTTTTGTTTCCGAATGTCCAGTGCTAGCAGAGACAGACTCTCTCCTGAGCCAAATAAAGAGCAGGGTCATTTTAAATGGTTACTGACATAGACAGACAGACGTAGAAAATTTACATTCATTCATTTTTTTAATTATTTTTTTTCATTGGTTGTGAGTAAGAGCTTCCTTCACACCAAATTTCATGTTTCTGGAACTAAATGTAATTCCAAGCCTACACGTTCTGATTTACCCACAGGCAAAACTTACTCGCAGCGTAATTAAATTTTATAATGACACCGAAACACGCCCCTTTGAAATCGGCGCCGCTATAGTTCCCGAAATGAATCCTTACCGAACAAAAAGAGCATTATCAACGCACTTAATAAACCCGCTGACACATCGACAAAGTTCCACGTCCTCACCCCGTACTACACAAATAGAACTTTGTCTCACGTACCCGCGAGCACACCTTGAGCAATTCCGCTAACAAGGTTCTAAATCTTAAGGCCACTCGAACGAAATAGAACCGTGTGGCAGTAAAGTAGTGCTCATTTCCTTGAGGGAAATTCGTTTCGCCAGTTGGCAGCCGGAGCGTTGAATGCGAATTAGTTAAGCACACAAAGTATTAACAGGGTACTGTTCAGTGCTGAGTTGACACTTTGTCGTATTAACGCGAAGTCTTTGTGGGACTGTTCCTATGAGTAGGTAAGAGTCCGTTTTGGAATTAAATTAATAATTTGGCCGGTAACGTCTGCGCTTTGTGGTTTTGTTGGAAAATGTACAGTACTAACTATTCACATACTGATTCATTAAAATTCTCCATGCACACTTATACAAAGACTGTGCACGTGTAACTGTCATTGTAGGTCACACATATACCTATAGTAAATTTGTAAACAGAAAACTTCTAACGAACTATAAATAATTACTTACTTTGCTCTTCTGCGGCCTTACGATAGTTACGTCTATGCAACAAATGTAAGAACACACAAATCGACCCGTTTCGAACTCAACCAGAGTTCATTCTCAGAGCAACACAACCGTTCAAAATGCTACTAGATATTAGTCTAACGTCTGGTAGCATGTTGAACGGCTGTGTTGGAAAATTAACACTGAATTATTAATTGTGCGTTTAATAATAATAAACATCTTTATTGTCACAAACTTAACATAGACAAAGAATACTTAGGAAACTAGAACAATGCGCATATTAAGGGCAATGGGTCCCGATCCAAGCATATCGGGCTTATGTTACCCAGCGCTGGTTTCTAGACTGGTCCCTTCGAAGAGGCCCGTCGCAGTAATTATCACAAATACTCAAAGAAATACGACTTAAGAGCGTTTATACCTGCTGAACTGGCAGCGTTGCATTTTTGTTAGTTTTTCTCGATTATTCCATTAAAATTGAATGAAAATTAAAAATGTGGTCTGATAGAACACTTCTTAACCTGTCCTCTCCCAGAGGCACAAATTTGTGCCCGAATTCCTTTGATCCTGTTATCCTGGGAGATGACAGATTAATATATAATTATAGATGAATACTAGTTGGCACTGGTAGGCATTCCTAAGAAAAGGGTTTTGTTAGACTAACGGACAAAAATGTGGTCCTATGAGGGTTCCGTTTCTGCCAACTGAGGTATAGAACCCTAAAAACACTTACCATGCCACCCCACACAAAGAGAAAGTTTATTCCAGTTAAATTGGTTCAGTAAATCGTGAGACAAAATGGAATAAACGTACAGCCGCATCAATCTAACTTGCGAGACAAATGACGGCGGCACTGGTGTTTGGAATGAAGACACAATAAGACTTTGTAGCCTAAGAGAGTTATTATTCTTTATTAAGAATAGGCTAAGAGTGAGTTGGACATGGACAGAATATATTATTGTTGTTACTAGCCTGAAGAAGTGACCTACTGCTTGGTTTGCCAACCCCACCACCCTACCACCCTAAATTAATGCTACGTCAGTTTTGAAACCTAATTAATTAAAAATCTTATAATTTTCATTTGAAGATACTTATTTTATTTGCAGCTAACCAAACTAGCGGTAAAAACGTTATTTGGATATATCCGTTCGAACACACTTTGACAATAGCCTACGAATCAGTCCGAAACCCGTCGGGTGTAGAGACACTAAGATAGTATAGGCTGTGTTAAAATCTGCATTTATGCTAATTAATAAATAAAGTATTTGTACAAATCAATAATATCTCGACTTTCGTCTCGTTTTCTTAAAACAAAAAGATTAATAGAGTCAGTTTACTAATTATAATTTGATAAAAATCTGAATCAGTTCACAAGCCGAAGATTTACGCTCAAACATAAAATACTCAATGAATTTAAGAACTTTCCCTTTTTAGGGCGTTCATAAAAAAACAATATTTAAGGTGGTTTTCCACCGACGAGGCGAGACGAGAATTGAAATTTGTATGGCAGCGCCCGCGGCGGCTCGCGGCGGGCGCGCGAGAATGCATACAAATTTCAATTCTCGTCTCGCCTCGCCGGTGGAAAATCACCATTATTCAACTAGCCTCAAAACCAATCTCTACTCAATCCACCAAAAAGCAAAAAGCCAATCAACCTACCCCAAAATCACCTCAACCCTTTCATTCCGCTCTGAAAAAACATCATTACCACATAAAACAGACAGGCAACCCTATCATTATGGGCCCTAAATAATTAGGATCGCAGCCCTAGTGGCAAACATTTATCTAGAACGCGCCTTAGGGCTGTCACAGTGCGAAATTACATCCATTTGCATGCAGATGTCAGACTGAGGAATTAAAGTCGGTCGCCAGCCTTTGACTCGATGCAAATAACTCTAGGAAATTAACCCATCGATATGGCAACCCTAAAGCCAAAAATAATAAAGCTGACGTTTGAATGTTGTTAGACTAGATTTTATCTGCTCATGGGGTTTTGATTAGTTTTGGCATGGATTTATTTCGTCATTTGCTGCGCAGGATCTTTGTGCTTATCATGGAACTCATAGGGGTATTTATAGCGAAAAGGTTGCACGCGGGTCGAGCTTTAAGGTGAAAAAAGTTTTTACATATCTAAGTCTTTATGACATTGGCATAATGATTGATTTTTGCTTGGCCTGTGATTTAGATATAGATTTGTGTAAAGTTGTTCATAGACTTTATGTAGGTTAGGTTATAGCTATTAGTTAATAACTGAATAGTTTATGTGTACCTGTTTTCTGTATCGCTTACTATTTCTGGTGTACAATAAAGAGTCATTGTATTGAATTGTATTGTTGTTAATAAATAAGTTAAGCCTTTCTGCCAATTTTCTAGCGGCGCATTCCTCTTAGTAATAATGGTTTGACCGAAAGCGATTGTTATTAGTATAAAAAAGTGACATGTATAAAGCCCTATATAAAAACTAAATTTGTTAATTTGGCAATCTGTTTATATTCCCGTAAACGTCAGATTTTAAGGTAATTAACACAAAAGCTCAGTTTATATTATAGATAAGTTTCGTCGTCCGTATTTCATTTTCGACGGTATGATATCAGTCGTTGGCAGGTGATCGCCTACTTCAATTTCAATCCGCCGGTCAATCTCCCTTCTGATTGATTAGTTCAATGCGTCACTCTCCAGTCAGTTCCCGCTAACTATTCAGAATGTTATACAGGATAGTTTTTGAAATGCACTTTTATCTACTGTTTTTTTGCGAAGATTTTGAAAATTTTGGTCCGCGGAGATAACCAAAAAAAGCAGCGGATACTAAGCACTAGTAAACGGTTTTTTCGCAATATCATGTACATTTGTATGGCTATGTAAAGTGGAAAGATTGAGTACCTTGTTTTTTCCTTCTGAAGTCAGCTTTTCCAAAAACTTACCGCAGTAATTATTACAGTACGATCGCATCGTGTAATATAAGTAGTTGTAGTCACTTACCTGAAACAAAAAGTTTATAAATTATTCCCAAGTCAAATATATATAAGTATAGGTTATGACGCTTCAGTTATATACTAACTAACGCTTATGTTTAAAACCTTTGTGAGCTTTAATTTTTAGATTAAAATATAATTAAACTAGTGAATGCGAAACATGAAGCTTCTTTTGAGGTGAGCTTTGGTTTTTTAGGGTTCCGGAGCCAAAATGGCAAAAACGGAACCCTTATACTCTCGCCATGTCTGTCCGTCCGTCCGCGGCTTTGCTCAGGGACTATCAACGCTAGAAAGCTGTAATTTTGCACGGATATATATGTAAATTATGCCGACAAAATGGTACAATAAAAATTAAAAATATTTTTTTTTAGGGTAACCTACCTCCCATAGACGTAAAGTGGGGGTGATTTTTTTTTCTCATCCAATCCTATAGTGTGGGGTATCGTTGGATAGGTCTCGATTCAGCGATTTGTTAGCGAAATATTCAACTTTAAACTTTTTTCGTCCCCCCCCCTCTAAAATCTAAACTAGTGGGAGGAAAAATTTCAAAAAATTCAGGATGGTAGTAAGTATATCAAACTTTCAAGGAAAACTATAACGGTTAAGTTTGCTTGAGAATTATTAGTAGTTTAAGAGTAAATAGCAGCCTAGGTATAAAATATTAAACTATGGAAGATTCCGTATAAAATACGAAATCCTTAGAAAAATATCACTTAATTTCGTAATGGCTACGGAACCCTATTTCGGGCGTGTCCGACACGCTCTTGGCTGGTTTTTTTAATATTTGTTCATTAACTTGTAGACATTCACTAGTACAAATCAAAAGCAACAGGCACATTTCCTCATGGCTTTTAATTACTAAATTCTTCTTTTTGAAGCTTAATTTTAATATTTTATAGTTGTAAATGAATTTTCTCACTGAATTTATTCCCATGTGTATGTAGTTAACACCCTTATTAAAATGAGTACGACTCAAAAGAGATCTTTGAGGCAACTGCTTTGTCAATATGAAAATGCCAAGCTTTATTATGTCCTGTGACAGTCGAGTGGATGATGGAAATAAAAGTCTTTCATAAGTTACAGAAATATGAGCACGTCAGGAGCCACAAACGAGCCTTTGCAAGACTTAATTAAAACAGAACGAAGCAAAGACTAAGGACGATAATGAAATAGAAGGCAAAATGTATATTTTGAAGTTTTTATTTAAAATGCTTGGAGAGTAATTGGAGGCAGTGACACGTTTATGCAACGCTCTCGTTCTAAAGGCTTACGAATGATTTTTGAGCAGTTTTTTTTATTCGACTGGATGGCAAACAAGTAAGTGGCTCTCCTGTTGGTAAGAGATTACCACCGCCACCGCCCATAAACATTACAACAACAGGGGTATTGCAGATGCGTTGCCAACCTAGAGGCCTAAGATGGGATACCTCAAGTGCCAGTAATTTCACCGGCTGTCTTACTCTTCACGCCGAAACACAACAGTGCTGCTTCATGGCAGTATTAGCGAGCAAGATTGACTTGAGATTGACTTTTTGAAGGTATTTGTTTTGGATTTCAAACTAACTACATGAACCCTAATACCTGAGAAGCCGAAAGTAGCAAGATTCTACGATATGGGATAGAATATGTGTTTTTATATTGCAAACAACATTTTTTTTATCATGAACAATCAGATACTATGTTGCTCCGCGTTTACCGTGCAAACCTGCTAACTTCTGTGTGATACCAATAATGTTTTCTTGCAAATAGCCACCCTTCTTGCCTTCTACATAAATACCCATCACACGCACCTAAAAAGGCTGAAGTTCAACTTATTTTGCACACAGTGGACCAGGAATGGAATAGCTGTTTGGAAAGGAATGGGACCTGATGAACCTTTCAAAAGAGAACCTACTACCAGTAGAACTTCTTTTGTTTTATTTTCTTTTCGTATCTACTAACAAAAACAACAGATTATTCAACGTAAAATTCATCAGCAGTCTACAAGTAAATCCACAAAAATAATATCAATATCGCTGTCACCTCTACCCTCTCCCGTACTCTCGTAAATGTAATATCTAGTTAGGCACAACATTAATGCGTCTTCCATACGTGCCGCCCGCAGCGATCGGACGGCCACTAAGTAAATTGTGTCACTTACATACCCTAACGTTTACGGCATATCAAAACGCTACGGACACGCGCGTCTGAGTGTGTTTGCATTGGTCTCATAAGGCTAAAAGTATATCTATAAGACATGTGAAGGGATGACCGTTGGGGGAGAAAACTCCTCGAGTGGTAACCACGAACCAGAAGGCTCATCGTTGGAAGTGCAGGCAACCGGTGGATCCAAGTGGCGTGTTGTCGTTCATTGTGGCGTTCTAAGGGGGAGGCCTTTGTTCAGCAGTGCACGTCTTCCGGCTGATGATGATGTGAAGGGATAGCCCAAAAATGATTGATAATTATATCATCATCATCATTAATTTAAGAGCTTAGCTCTTGTCGGTGGAGTAATCGCCACTCTTTTCGGTTCTCCGCCAGCGTTTTCAGCTCCTGATACGACATGACATTGACTTTTTCCTTGGCTTGATCTATAAATGACCGTCTCGGCCTTCCCCTGCTTCGCCTGCCTTCTATTCGCCCTTCCAAAACACATTTTTTAAAGGCAAAATCTCAAGGAACATTCGGATAAGATTTATTTAGACCTACATCTGGAGTATAGCATTATATGGGAGCGAGACTTGGACATT
Organism: Choristoneura fumiferana; assembly: GCF_025370935.1. Taxonomy (NCBI): domain Eukaryota; kingdom Metazoa; phylum Arthropoda; class Insecta; order Lepidoptera; family Tortricidae; genus Choristoneura; species Choristoneura fumiferana. The sequence continues at coordinate 17,213,087 of NC_133478.1, forward strand.
GACTGAGCGGGACCGAGACAGATTTAGTGCGTTTGAGATGCGGTGCTGGCGGAGAATGGAGGGGATTAGCTGGACTGAAAGGAGAACTTATGAGGTTTTAGAGTTGGTGGAAGAGGAAAGGCGGCTGTTGAGGACGATTGAAAATAGGAGAGGGAATATGCTGGGGCATCTGATAATTATATAGTCGATTGAAAATTTGTTACTTCTTTACGCTAAGACGGCTGTAGATTTGGATGAAATTTGATATGTATTTAAAAGCTACCTGGAATAATAGGCTACTTTTTATCCCAATATATGCAACGATATATTTAGACAATGATGTAGTTTCTGGCGTAGTTTAATAAAATCTATGAATTTCAATTCAGCTGCTGGAAGTGTTAAATATAGTAGCTTAAGCTACAGCAAAACATTTTTGAGAACGTAATCGAGTTGATACCCAACACTATCGCCGTTGATGCAATTCGGTACGGAATTTGAGTCCATTCATATTAGTTTTTTTGCTTTGAAATTTTCCATATAAAGGCGAGGGCTGTTTTTTTCACAGTAGTGTTGTACTGTAGTCAGTGTTCATTTGAATAAGACTGAGTTTTGTAAATGGTTTGACCTATCGTCTCTCAAACAGAAGATCGGGGGTTCAGATCCGTGCTCGGCTCAGAGTTTTTCGAAATTAATGTGTGAAATAACATTAGAAATTGCAGTTGAAGTTTCGAATTAGAAACCTCGAATTTTACGGTGAAGGAAAACATTATGAGGAAACCTACACAAATCTGCAAAACGATTCAATCGTGTGTGTGAAGAACCCAATCCGCACTAGCCCCGTACGGCCCTTGTGGGAACTACGGTCCAATCTCGCTCATTCTGAGAGGAAGAATGTGATCAATAGTGGGACCGACGTACATAGGAATGATGATATTAAAATGTCGAAAATACAAACTGAGACATGGATGCACAGAAAAACCAGAAAAAGAGACCAGCGCTGGGAATCGAACCCAGGTCCTCAGCATTCCGTGCTGCGTGCCATACCCCTACACTACCACTGGACCAAGCGCGGTCTCTTTCTGTTTTTTTTTTGGCATCCATATCTCAGTTTGTATTTTCGATATGGTTTTACGGGATGACCGTAAAA